>NC_051076.1:75506884-75524384 GCF_004664715.2 Peromyscus leucopus | reverse complement strand
CAGTGGTGCACATTTGTAATCCCATCACTGGGAAGACAGAAATATATGAATTCCTGAGACTCTCTGGACAGCTGGTCTAGACAAATTAAGACCTTGTCTCAATAAAAGGTGGAGAGCTACTAAGAAAGACATGTCATATTGTTGTGGCCATGTCATAAAACCCTGGAGCAAGACCACCACAGAGCCAGTATCTGATGCAAAACACACAGGGGTTTATTGATAACAAGCAAGTCCAGACTTGGTCCATGTCCAATACTCCACACATCAGGTGGAGAAAACAGCTCTGAACTTTCATGGTGAGTTTTTAAAGGGAAAAACTGCAAGTAGGGTGGTACAAGCCTTGGCATCATATGATTGGGTGAGGCTGTGTAACCTTTGAATTTACTGGTTGGGGGTTACAGTTATCATTTGGGGGCAGGCCTGGACAAGTCCCAGGCTCTGTCCTTGAGCTGCCATGGGGGCTGGCTGGCCCAGCATGTTCTCATTGACCCATGCACATCCTCTAAGTTGGTGAGGGTTCCCAGATAGTAAACGACTGGCTGAACCTTGAGCAGTCAGAGTACGTGCAGAAAGAGAGCTACTGCAAGGACTATGTCATAGCCCTCCAGAAACTGCTTGTTAAGTCTCAGGAAACTGAAATTGAGGCACGCACACACTCATGCACGGCCAGGCACAATCACGCCCATGCACAATCACACGCACATACACACAATAGAGTAAGATAAAATGAATTTAAAGACCAATTGCCCTGATGCTTCTGAGTCTTCACGCAGATGCTCCATGCATTGATCCAAGTTGGACAGACCTTAAGGAGTCTCAGGCCAGGTTCCAAGAGAAACTTCCAGATGATTCCAGATCCCAGTCATCTGAGTCTGCTTAGCTGTCTTTCCAGTGCCCTCGTCAAGTCCTAGAACATAATAGAAAGTAAGGGCTTCACACACAGTGTCCAGGGGAGCTGTGCACAGCCATTTTCACTGGAGTCTCTGGTCACTGCATTGCCGTCTGAGTCTCTCACAGTGTGTGTTGGCTGCTGATGACGGTTAAGAGCAGGGCAATGACGGGAACGCTGATTAGGGCCTTGAAGCTTCTCTGTGGTGTCTGAAAGCCATGGTGGATAGTCTAGATGGAACCCTGCTTAGTGTGTGAGGAAGCTGTCCCCTCAGCAGATGCAGACACCTTTTTTTTTAATTAGCTTGGAAAGTGACATGTTTCTTTACAGGATTCTCATACTAAGAAAAACTGTCATTGTGATGGTTAATCTCTATTACCAGCTTGATGAGATCTAGAATCAGCTGAGAGACAGGCAGACCTGTGAAAGATTACCTTAATTAGGTTAATTAAGATGGGAAGACCTGCCCACTGGGTAGTGCCATTCCCTGGGATGGATCCTAGATTATATAAACAAGAGGAAGGGGCCTGCCATTGCTTCCTGATGGTGGACCCAATGGGACAAACCTGTCACTGCTTCCTGGTGGTGGACGTGATGTGAGCAGCTACTTCAAGTTCCTGCTGCCTCGACCTCCCCCCAAACCATGATGGACTGTTCCCAGTGGACTGTTGTTACAATTGTGATCCTAAAGAAACCCTTGCCTTCTGGAGTTATGTCAGAGAATTTTACCACAACAACAGGAAAGTAACTAAGACATGCATATTTCATTTTGGCTGATCTCCCCACCCCCACCTCCACTTACCCCTCTCTTTCCTGTCCATGTGTTCCCCAATGGACCCTCTGGCCCCCAGCACCCACTTCCACTTTGTTCTGCTGTACTCTACATCCCCAGTTGCATCTATTTCCCTGAAATTTTCATAATTTCCTTTTTTGTTTACTGCTGAATGCTACCCCACTGCATACAGGCCACATTTTTATTATCCATTCACCTGTGGACGGACATCTAGGCTGACTCCATTTCCTCACTATTACAAAGGAAGCAGCAGTGAACACAAGTGTGTGAATGTCTCTGGTAGACTATGGCATCCTTCTGGCACATGCCCCGGAGTGTAGCTGAGTCACGGTAGTTCTAGTTTTATTCTTTTAAGAAGCCTCCGCACTGGTTTCCGAGGTGGCTTGACAGTTCCATTCTCACCATCAAAGATAGGTTCTTCTTTCTCCACATTCTCTACAATTTGTCATTTACTTTCCTTTTCATTTATTTATTCATGTGTCTGTGGAGGTGAGGTGTGTGCACATGAGAGCAGGTACATGAAGTGGCCAGAAGATGGTGCCAGATTCCCTAGAGTTGAAGCTACAGGTGACTGTGAGCCACCTGACATGGGTGCTGGGGACTGAACTCAGGTCCTCGGCAAGAGCACAAGCACTTTGAACTGCTGAGTCATCTCTCCAGCTCTGTCACTGATTTTCTTGATAATAGCTATTCTGACAGGCGTAACAGAAAATTCTCAGCACAGTTTTAAATTATATTTCTCTGATAGCTAAAGATGCTGAGTACTTTAAAAATATGTATTGGCCACTTGAATTTCTCCTTCAAGAACTACATATTTGGCTCATTGGCCCATTTATTGACTTGCAGTTTGGGGTGAGGAGTGTGTCCTGTGTGTGTGTGTGTGTGTGTGTGTGTGTGTGTGTTTAATTTTTGTAGTTCTTTACATAGTCTAGATATCAACGCTTGTCTGAACTCTAACTGATATCAACATCTCTTACCAGAGGAGACCTATCATTATTGTGTTTGTCCTTAGTGACATCAGTCATTACTCACACATCAATGACAATCTCAATTCTTTTCTTTCCTGAGTCTCTTTTTGGCAGAAACAAAGAGCCACATGATGACGTCCTCTTCTCATTCATCATTGTTCACTTACTGTCTCTGTAGATCAGGGCATGGAACAAAGAGATGAATCAGAAAAAGTAGTGCTTGTGTTGAGGACCTCACAGTCTAGCAGGAAGGACATAAGGGGTCATCTTTAATATTTCAATTTTCTCATTGTTTACTGTCTTCCCCACACTGGCTCTAAGCCTCATAAGAAAATAGGTCTACTGTGTTCCCTTAGTCATGCACATTATGCACCAGATAAAAATATTCACTAAAGGACTGAATTCAAATGCCAAATCATCACCTCATCCATCTAGGGCTGAACAAGATCCACAACAGACTATGGACTACTTAATTTCAAAAAGTAATCTAGTTGGGCATAGGGGCACCGGCCTGTGATCCCAGCACTCAGGAAGTTGAAGCAGGAGAATGACTACAAGTCTGAGGCTAGCTTGGCCACATAGGGAGTTCCAGACCAGCCTGGGCTACAAATGGAGACCCTGTCTCAATCAAAAAATGTACATAAGTATAAACATGCATGCAAACTAGGCAAAAATACTCAGAACAGTTAAGCACACAGACTGGGTGAGGAGGTAATACTCCTCCCTAGGTTCCATCCTCTCTGTCTTTCTGACCTACAAACTGTATGAGACCTGGGCACACTCAGTGCTGAAGTAATTGATGCTGGCTTATTCCCAGCTCCAGAAGAGAGTTCCAAAACCATGGATTATCTCTATCTGTTTTTATTCACAACAAACCCACGTATTTCTCACCACTTAGGGAAATGACCTTTTTCTTCTCCTTTCTCTCATTTAAAATTCCAACTGTTTCAGGCTGGATGGTGACCCTCCCTGGTGGATCTCCAGATTTGGTGATCCTTTACCCCAGTATCCATGGGCCTCCTAACACAGAAGCTGCTCATGCCAGCAGCCTGAACCCAGCCCACAGACTAAGGCTCTCCTCCCCATCACTGCGGTCTACAGGCTGAATTTAGAGACATTGTTAATACAGAAATGAAGGCTGCAGCCTGACTCAGAACAGGAGGAACACACGTCTTTGGTCCTGTGTGATCACAAATCAGCCAAAACAGCCCCCACACTGGACATAGACTAGGAGTCAATATTAACTAGATCAGGGGCTGCATCAGCAACTAGCTGACAGAAAGTAGTAGGGAGGAGCCAGGTGGAGAAGGGCTTTTAAGGAGGGACAGGGAGGAGCATGAGGGCTTTTTGGAGGAAGAAAGCAAGGAGGGGAGGAGAACTATTTGCTATTCAGCCTCTCTGAAGAGCAGACATCCACCTTAACCATTGAATCTTAAGTCCCTTTAGAAAGACAGAGGTTTAGTTAAGTTTCCTTTGTAGTTTTGCATGAGTCGGAGCCTGAGAAACAGAATTCCCTCCATTTATGGCCCTTGAGACCTAATGCTGCTGCTAGCAGTGGAGTTGCAGTTGCTGATTCGGACAGCTGTGACTTAAAAAGCAGCAACAATTAAAGAAAAGGGCAACAGTCCTTATGGCCTCTGTAATCACCTCCACACACATTCACACACACACACACACACACACACACACACACACACACACACACACACACAGCCACAAACTTAAAGTAAAATAAATCTTTTTTTCTCATTGTATTTTTGAATTTTTATTTTATTTTTAACTTAAACTATAGTTACATTATTTCCCCTCCCCTTTCCTCTCTCCAATCTCTCCCATTCCTCTCAACTTGCTCCCTCCCAAATTTACAGCCTCTTTTTGAGGAAAATCACAGCTGGTCAAGATAATGTATTTATACCTTTCATTAAAGAATAGGCTATCCAGGCAGCAATGATGCGCATCTCTAATCTCAGCATTGGGAAGCAGAGGCAGGCAATCTCCAAGTTTGAGGACAGCCTGGTCTTCAGAATGAAGTCCAGGACAGCCAGAGCTACACCTAGAAACCTTGCCTTGGGGGAGAGAATTGGCTAAAGAGAGTACAAGTGCTTATCGATGACGAGGACAAAGGAGAGGGTCTGTGATCACAGTGCAGCACTAACTTTATATATATAATATATATATATATATATATATATATATATATATATATATAATATATCCTGCTGGTTCCGATCAGTGTTGCCTGTATGTATGTGAATTCAGGGCTGACCATTTGGTGTTGGATGACCGATTAAGGGGCTCATTCTTGGGAAGACTATTTCTCCCACTTTCAGCTTTCCTTGGTTGCCTATAGTTCTTTATCGAGCAGTGGGTCCTGTGAGAGTGCCCCCTCTATGTTAGCATGTCTATTGGTGGATCTGTTAGGGTCTTGTTAAGGCAGCCATTCTATTGAGGTGTTATGAGTGCAGCTTCCCTATCT
Organism: Peromyscus leucopus; assembly: GCF_004664715.2. Taxonomy (NCBI): domain Eukaryota; kingdom Metazoa; phylum Chordata; class Mammalia; order Rodentia; family Cricetidae; genus Peromyscus; species Peromyscus leucopus. The sequence continues at coordinate 75,519,258 of NC_051076.1, read as the reverse complement.
TTTCTCTAAATCTCACAATGGATTTCCTGGTTCTCTGGCTTTGCAGTTTTTGCACCTCTCTTCCTCAATGTCCCCTGAGCCTCAGATATAGGAGTTATGTTACAGGTGTGTCTTGAGTCTGGCTCCCCATCAGTTGTCCTCTACACAATTACTGACTGTATTCTAAGTACTTATCCTTACACCTACAGACAAGTGTAGATCTCCTCCCTCGTGAAAGACACTTTTCCTTGTAACAGACATAGACCAATTCAGAAAGTCACAAGTGCTCAAGATAAATCATTCTTAAAATGAGTATCGCTAAAAACATGCATACAGATTTCATTCATAGAACTGACTAAAGAGGGTGGAAGTGCTTGTTGATGAAGAGGACAAGGCCGGGCCTGTGGTCACAATGCAGTACTAACTTTTCCGTATATCTACATCTAACTTTCCTGAATATCTCTATCACTGTAAGTTGTATGTATGCACAAAAGCTTAAGAATTCATTAACTAGGCTTCTATAAGTTTCCATGGTCCAAGGAAGGTAAAATTTCCTGTTACTGATTCCCAGCATCCATCTGCAAAGATTCTAGGGCCTCAGTCTTAATGTTCCAGGGTATCTCTGAGTCACAGCAAATCTAAAGCTGTCATGTACAAAACAGAGACAAAAACAGCCCATTCTCTGAATTCTTATATTTAATAACATGAGACATAAGCTCCTTTGAGAAGAAACGGGCCTGATATGTGACTCAGAGCATCAATATTTTATGTCTCATTCATCAATCATTCATCACCTGCTGGCAAGAAGCACCTTCCAGGGAGTGTCTCCAGGTCTCCTCCTGGAGCAGGCACTGTTAATATTTCAAGCATGGGGGAGGACGTAGCTGCTCAGGCATGTTAGCCCTACCCAGGTAGGACAAGGAAAGCGATGCTCTCTTGCAGGCAGAAGAGAGAAACACATGACGGGCAGCACCCAACACACTGCTCTCCCAGTGAGTCTCTGAACCCACACACTATGCACAGTAGTCGGAAGCTCCTCTGCAAAGGGAAACTGAGGCAGTTCCCTTAGCACTGATCCTTTCTGCCCAGTGTTCTCCAACACAATCATCATCATCCATCCTCAAAGATCCAACAGCTGTAGTAATTGAAGATCGGCTGGAGCCAGGCAGAGGAGCCCATGTTTGTAATCAACACTTAGCCAGATCTAAACATCCAGGCCTGGGCTACACAATGAAACTCATCACCAAAAATAGGAGGGAGACAGCTCAGTTGGTAAAGAACCTGCCACACAACTATGAGCATTTAAGTTTGATACCCAGAACCCATGTAAATAGCTGGGCAGAGTGTTGTGTGTTTGTGGTTCTAGCTCTGGTTAGTCAGAGACAGGTGGATCCCTGGGGCTCACTGACCAGCCTAATTAGAGAACTCCAGACCAACTGAGAGAGCCTGGTCCCAAATGAATGACATCTAGGAACAGCACTAAATGCTGACTTCTCCTTCTACATGCACACATGTGCATCCACATACAACAAACACAAAAATAAAAAATTATTATTTCATAATTTGATATTTGTAATGAAATCTCATCCACCATAAATCATTTGTGGAAAAATAAATGTGTTTTGGATCCAGAAAGATCCCTGGAATTCATGATACACTTATAAACATGTCATCTCTAGGCAGTAGCCACAATACCTGTCATTTTCCTGCCGCTTGATGCCCTGGGTACATGCTATTTTTAACTTTTGTAAACTAAAATTCAAGAGGGGAATCACTTTATGAGACTCAGCAAAGTCTTGACTTGTTTTTCCTTATCAAGTGCACTGAGGAACAACTTACAAGCAAAACTTCCATCCATGAGAGAAAATAATTTAATGAGTTTTGATAGCTGTGTGCAACACAGAAAGCCCAAATCCCTCCACAATCAATATCTAAGACAGTCTAGGGGATGGTGCAGTCAGGAAAGTACTTAGTATGTAAGCATGAGAACTTAATTTCAATCCCTAGCTCCCCGTAAAAGCTGGGCACAAGCGTGCATCTGTAATTCAAGTGCTGGGGAGGAGAGTCAGGAGGGTGTCTGGAACTTCAGCCAGCCTAGCTGAATCACTGAGCTGCAATCGGTGAGAAATGCTGTCTCAAAATAAGGTCAAGTGGATGTGGAAGATGCCTAACAGTGGAGGCTAGGCTTCCAAATGATGGATGCATATGTACAGGCATGCACACAACAGAGACAGACAGACAGATAGACTGAAGATATGAGACATCCATTCTATCATTTCCAAAATATCCTTCACACCCTGTTGCAGTGCACCTTCCATCACTCTTTGTTCCTGGACAACCACTGATGTGTTGTCACTATGAATTATGCGATAATTTTAATGTATTTGGAATCTGGAAAGATAGCTCAGTGGTTCAGAGCACTTGCTGCTCTTGCAGAGGACCTGGATTTAGTTCCCACCTACATGGCAGCTCACAACCATGTAACTTCAGTTCCAAAGGAAGCAGACACCCTCTTCTAGCCTCCATGGGTACAGTATACACATGGTACACAAACATACATGTAGGCAAAACACTCATACACATCAAAGCATTTTTCATTTTTAAGATTTTTACTTAATTTTTATTGTGTGTGTTTGAGTGTGTGAGAGCACATTTGTGCAAGCGCCTGTAGAGGCAGGAGAAGGTGTAGCATCCCTGGATCTGTAGTTACAGCAGTCATGAGCCATCAGACATGGGTGCTGGGAAGCCCGCTCAGGTCCTCTGCAAGAACAGCACCCTCTCAAACACTGAGTCATTCCTCCAGCCCCCAAATTTATTACTGTCTTTGTATGATGTGGACAGGCATGCATGTGGAAGTCAAAGGGCCACTGTATGTGGTCAGTCCTCTCCTCCCACCCTTAGGTGGGTTTTAGAAGAAACTCAGACCTTCAGACTTTCTGACGAGTGCCTTTACCCACTGAGCCTTCTCACCAGCTCCAGACGGTTTTGTATACCTGGACTCATGTTCTGTGAGCTCTTGCCCTGGCTCTTTTTTTTTTTTTTAACATTTATTTATTTACTATGTACACAGTGTTCTTCTGCATGTATGCTTGCAGGCCAGAAGAAGGCACCAGATCTCATTACAGAGTTTGTGAGTCACCATGTGGTTGCTGGAATTGAACTCAGGACCTCTGGAAGAGCAGCCAGTGCTCTTAATACCTGAGCCATCCCTCCAGCCCTTGGCCCTGGCTCTTTTCACTCAGCATAATGACTCTGAAATGTAACTGGATTGTTGGATCAGGTCATGGTCATTCACTAGTGGTGGTTTTCCACTGTGTGAAGACATCAGTTTATATTCCACTGACCTTGTGATGGACATTTAGACTGTTTGCAGTTTGGGGTTTGGGGGTTTTCGTTGTTTATTTGTTAGTTTGTTTTGTTTTGTTGTTGTTGCTGTTGTTGTTGTTTCAAGACAGGGTTTCTCTGTGTAGTTTTGGTGACTGTCCTGGATCTCACTCTGTAGACCAGGCTGGCTTTGAACTCATAGAGATCCACCTGTGTCTGCCTCCTGAGTGCTGGATTAAAGGCATGTGCCACCACTGCCCAGCCCTGTTTCCAGTTTTTAATTACTATAATAAAATTGCTAATAATTGAGTTCCTGAGTCTTTATATGACACAGGCTTGCATTTCCTTTAGTGAGAATTAGTGGTAGAAAGAAACATGTCATGTGTAGAGGTATGTAGAACTTCCTTTGTGGTATTTGTTATATGAGACTTTTCCCGGGGAAACATCACACACACACACACACACACACACACACACACAACACACACACACGTTTACTCACAACAAAATACTGAACTCACCAAAGTCCAACTTGTGGACTGCTGTGGAATAATCCTTTTGTACACTGTGGAGATTGTCACTTGGATTGGTGTAATAAAAAGCTGATTGGCCAGTAGAAAGGCAGGAAGTATATGCAGGACAACCAAACTAAGGATGCTGGGATGAAGAGGATGAGTCAGAAGAATTGACAGGAGACACAGAGGGAGCAAGGCATACTGAAGATCAGGTAAAGGCACGAGTCATGTGGCAATACATTGATTAATAGAAATGGGTTAGTTTAAGTTGTAAGAGCTAGTTAGTAATAAGCCTGAGGTATCGGCCAAGAATTTATAATTAATAATAAGCCTCTGTGTCAGTTATTTGGGAACTGGTGAGCAGGACAGAAACTTCCACCTACAGTGAACCTATGACTTCTATTAGAGTTACTAATAGGAATGTGGTGAGGGATTATCTACAGGAGCAGGGATGCCTCAAAAGCAGCTGCATCACTGAAAAAACCATCCCCAACATGAAGGAGAAAATGAAAATAGCAAGCTTTAACATTAATTAAATATGATTAGTAAGCTTGCTTTGGAAATACTGGGTTACACAGGAAAACTTCCTTCTTCTCTGATCAGAGATGACGGCATTAAGCTGAACTACTGACTCCACCTGTGGACATCTGCTTGCCCAGTCCTGAGCATTGACATCTCCTGTTTGCTAAAGATAAAACTGTCTTAACTAAAACCCTGCAAATCCCAGCTCCTGAAAAACTTGCTTAGCTCAGATGGGGGAAAATCTCCTTGGGTCAGGGATAAAAAGACCACTCTAGTATGATCAATGGTCACTGAAACAAGATTATGACAATGTCTACCGTTAGATAAGCTGTACACTATTTCTGGTGGGGCTGGCCTCTTTGAGCAATAACTCAGAGGCTACAGCTGTGTGCCAATTAAACAGTTCTTGTCCTTTTGTCTCCAAGTGCTGAGATTTTCTTATTGGGAAGGTAAACCTCCTATACACACACACACACACACACACACACACACACACACACACACACATGACAACTCTTGAAAGTTGCAACCCTGGAGTGCCCTCTGACTTACAGCCCTCTGGAGTCAGAGAGTCTCCCTCAGAGACATGAACTCCTCCCCCAGCAGTTATTTTCTGCTTCTATAACCTTGGAGGATGAACCGTGTAACTTGGAGCTTTCTCAAACATGAACTTTGTCTACTCCTGAGTCTGCTGAGCCTCCCTCTCCTTCTATGAGGGAATGTTTCAACTCAGAGAAAATTTCTATGCAACGGTATTTTTATTATTATTTTTTCTGTTTTTAAGATTATAACTACATCATGGGGCTGGAGAGATGGCTCAGAGGTTAGGAGCACCGACTGTTCTTCCAGAGGTCCTGAGTTCAGTTCCAGCAACCACATGGTGGCTCACTACCCTCTGTAATGAGATCTGCACCCTCCTCTGTATACATAATAAATAAATTAATTAAAAAAAAAAGAAAGAAAAAATTTAAAAAAATCATTCAATTAAAAAAAAAAAAAAAGATTATAACTACATCATTTCCCCCCTTCCTTTCCTCCCTCCAAACCCTTCCATATCTCCTGCTCTTTCAAATCAATGACCTCTTTTTCATTAATTGTTATTATATTTTATATGTATGTGACATACACATTTCTAAATATAACCACTCAGTCTAGACAGTGTTATTTGTATGGATGTTTTCAGAACTGACCATTTGGTATTGATTAACCAGTTGGGGTGCTCTTCCCACTCTCAGCACTCCTTAGTCCTTTGCGTAGACTTGACCCTGTGATCTTTCCACCATTCACTTTGGGATGGCTACTGTTGTTGTACTTGTTCAGCTCATGTTTAGGCAACCATGTTAGTGAGACTCAGATAATAGTGCACTGGACTCAGTGGGCACAGGCACACACGTAGCACTATAAACTCATACAGGCAAATACTCATACATAGAAAACTTCTTCTTTTTGAGTTTGTTGTTCTCTTTTTTTTATTGTTGTTGTTGTTGTTTTAAAGGCAGGGTCTCACTATGTAGCTCTGCCTGACCTGGAATTCACTATGTAGATCAGGTGGCCTCAAACTCACAGAGGTCTGCCTGCCTCTGCCTGCTTCCCAAGCTGGAATAAATACATGCACCACTACACCTTGGCTCCCTAAAATAAACTTTAAATAAATAATGCTTTTAAACAATGTTAATCCCAAGATGGAGGAGAAAGACTACCAACCAAAATCATCACAGCCAAATTAAAAAAATTAAGCAATTAATTAAAGCAAACATTTTTATTCATGTACATACATTGCCTCCCCAATGGCAGGGCTCAAGAGGTCAGCATTGGATGTGAGGAAGATAGGCTTTTATAGTTCTGGGGGAGGAGTTTCCAAATGGGGCATTGGTGGTCAAATAGGTGGGATTACAGGAGCAGAACATGAGCATAACAAGTTAGTCCTAACAACTTCCTGAAACAAAGACATGGTTGTAAGGTGGGCATAACAAGGGAGTCACAGCAACATTAGGCATAACAAGGTAGCCATATAACCTTTGAAAAAAGGTAGGGTGGCAAGATGGTTATAAACAATTTTTAGAAACAAAGACATGATTGCCATTCCTGGAACAGACAGTTAAGAATAATTTGTGGTTAAGGTTATAGGAGGGGCATAGAACAATCCTTGAGAAACAGAGATTTGATCATAAACAGGAATGAGCCTAGTTTGTCTTTACTATAAGATGGCTTTTAAGCCTAATATGAAGGCAGGCAGATTCTTCATTCCTTCCTTGTCTCATATGTCCTTGTCAAATCCTTGATATGTTCTTAGCATCCTTCTTCAGAGGGAAACAAAATTTGTAGTGCATCAAGAGATACAATGTTCATTCATACATTATACCTACTTAGCATAGATAGAAGCAATATTTTAAAGTCATATAATTTTGGTATGCCAATAAGTACTATAATAGCCATTTTATTATGCCCTTCATCAGGGAGTTTCTTTGGACCTAATATTCCAGCCATTTGTTGAGGGAAATGGATGACATATTCTCCCCTGTAACTACTTCCTGCTAAAATTAGGGCACCATTGTCAGGGCCCAGGAAGGCTGGGATATTAGCCAAAGGCCAGGAGGCAATTAAGGGGTATTCATCAGAAGCATCTGATTTCCTGACCCAACTAGAGAATCAGGAAACAACCACATCTTGGTTTACATCAGCTTTCACCAAGTCCAGGCTTTCGGGTTCTCTAGGACTACTTGGAACTGGCTCAGTGTAGGTCACCTGTGGAGCAGTTTGTAGTCTGCTACTGATTTCTTGATGGTGTCTATCAGATGAATGGAACTCTGAAAAGATACAGACTAGATATATGAAAGATATGTGAAATGCATTGACCAGGCAGCTGCTGCTAAATTGATGAAGGTACAGTTAGCCATCAATACCATCAGAGATCTAAGAATGGTAAATTATAGCAGGAAGCATAATCCAAGTGGCCTCTGTATCAATTAAAATGACAGAGACTTACCCACTACCTAGATAATTGAGCTGGAGCCTGTGGTCTCAGTGGCTTCACTGGCCTTGGGCTGCCAGACCAGGTCTGAGAGATTTTCCTTTAGAGAGGAACCAGGGGCCTGACCTACTGCAATGAGGCAAAGTAGAGCAGTCAACCAACAGTATCCACAGTTTGTGCTGAGCCTTGGCAGAGGGTGAGGCATTGGGGCAGTTTCTGCCAGTGGTTAGCATTACCACAACTCAGGTGGAGAGGTCATTTTGTCTTCTTTGGAGACCTTAGGGTTGCTGGGATCTCGGTCTGTCATAGTGAACTCTTTTCATTAAACATTTTAAATGCCATATTCAGCACATCTCTAAAAAGTTTTCAAGACTGTCTATTAAGTATACCTGATTTTGAATAAGCTTTATTTGTTTTTAGTTACTTGTTCTAGGTTTAACCTTGAAAAACATATACAGGAGGCTAAATAAAGCTTATCCACGTAAAATGGAATACATTTGTAAATAATTTAATCATTTATAAAGTGACTATTAATCTGAATATCTTTTTTTTCTTTGTGATTTACACATCATGTGCCCCAATCCCATTCATTTCCCAGCCCCTCCCATATCTGCCCTCCATGCTTATAGCCTCCCCACAAAAAGAAGAAGAAAAAAACTTCTCACCAACCTCTTTGGGCAAGGACCTCATCCTCTATCAAGTGCTGCCTTCTCTCATACCAATCAGAGTTGTTGAGTCTCCAGTTCTACTATATATGTAACACCCCAATCTTCCATCTATCCTGTCTCTCCATCACATGTTAGTTCATCACAATAGCATTGGAAGCTGAGGTGTGTCTCACAGTAAACCCTTTTGTCTAAACAACTTTACTTGCAAATGTTCATTGCAGTGAGTCATTGGTCTGGTTTAAGGCCTCTGGCTTCTGCTATTCCATCAATTCTGGACCCTCTCTGAGACTCCTCTCAGATATCCTGCTGTTGCCAGGAGTCATGGAGATCCTGTTGCTATGGCTCTACAGGATGGACCCTTTTACCCACTCCAGCAGCTTATCGATGGGTAGGTGGTGAGATGGACCAATTCAAGGCCCTGGCTCTGGGCCTGTGTGGTAGCTGAGTTGGTCAGCTGGGGGCCTCCACCAGGACTCCTTTCCTTTCAGTGAGGGGCAAGACAGCAAGTCCTGGTCCTGCAGGTCAACATGAGATGGGGCCAGCTCTCCTGCGGGCGATGGCCAGCAAGGGCAGGACCAGCTCCCCCATCTGTGGCAGCTGTCAAGGTACAGGGTCAGCTCTCCTGCACCCACGCCACAAGGTGCGGGCCCAACAAGGGGTGAGGCCAGCTCTCCCATGCCCAGACCAGGAGGGCAGGGCCAGTTCTACCAAGCCCATGCCATGAAGGGTGAGGCCAGCTCTTCCATGCCCAAGTCACAATTGGCACTGAAGGTCAGTGAGGAAATGATCCAGCTCTCCTGAACCCACACTGAGAGGGGCAGGGCCAGTTCTCCTGTGGCCAGTGAGGGGCAGAACCAGCTAAGCATGGTGCTCAGACATCAACCTGGCTTCAGGTGGCAGGCCAGACCACAGACATTTACTTGGCCTTTGGTAGTAACACAGGCCGGGAACAATCAACACAGACCCTAGCTGCTGTAGACCAAGGACAAAGAAATGGCCTTCAGCAGCAGCCCAGACCTGGAGATCACCATGGCCTTAGGTGGCTGCACAGGCCACTCAGATCAGTTTGACATCCAGTGGTAGCACAGCCCCCGGACCTTCACATGGCCTTCAGAGGCAGCCCAAACCATGGAGCTGCCCTTGGTGGCAACATGGCCACAGACATCAACACAGATGCTGGCTGTGGCAGGGCCAAGGACGAGAACATGGCCCTCGCAGGAGTCTGGGCCTGGGTGTCACTTATGGCCTTGGGTGGCAGCACGGACTACTCAGATCAGTGCGGCCCCCAGCAATAGCATAGCCCTCGGACATCAATATGGATTCAGTTGGCAATGCAGCTCCTCATATCAGCCTGATCCTCACACCATCACATCTGCAGTTCTACTGCTGTCCACAGCACACAAACTGCTCCACTTCTCTTTCTCTCCATCACATACTCTCTTTCCCATCTCTCCATTATATATTTGTTCATTATAGTGGCACGAGCTGCCTCAGCCCATGGGGGCCAGAGCAAGTTCTTGGGTGTCATCTTCCAGGCCAGTCCCTAAATGGCATGTTTTTATTGTCTTGAATAGTTTACAAGTTGGTAACTTTAATAAGATTAGGATTCTACAGTTTTATCCCTGTTAAGTTTAGCCTTTAAAAAAAATCACAATTCTTGAATTGAACCTTTTTAGTATCAAAATAAAATTTTAAATTATAAATACAATCCATAGGGAGATTGGCAACTTTATTTTCCTGGTCCTTTCATAGTGCACCATTGCAGAATATCATAGTTTTCTTATATGATTCAGTTTATCAAAATAGCTGAAGCTTAACAAAGTTAGCAAAGACAAGGCAGCTAGACACACATTCTTAAGTCAGTCTCTTTTAGCCCGAATAGACCTTAGGTAAAGAAAAGCATTCTGTAGGATCTCTGTCAGGCTGCTTAGACCATGGTCTTTCTGCACCATAAGATAGAAATATGCCAGTTTCTGGTGTTTAGTACTTGTGGCCCTACCCTAACTTTAGTTGGCAATGACACAGGGTGTTTGGGATTCCAATGTAGAATTGAGCCTCTCTCAGGGTGAGCCTTTAAGAATAAAAACCATATTTGGGGGTTAACATATTTCAGTTAGCAAAAACAGTTCATCAGGAGCAGAACTAGAGAGGTTAAAAAGGGGGGTTAGTACATTTGAATATTTGCCCAGAACCACAGACACTGATAGATTAGGTCTATGTTTGAAGAATGCCTGTGTAGCCTTCTGATTATTAACCTTCTGTTATAAGTTTTAAGTCAACTTTTTTTATAGATTCTGCAGATTTTTAATCATATCCAATAAACTTATAAACCCTGAGATACAGAAAGCTCATGTAATAGTCTTAGAAAGATAAGGAGTATATCTTAGCAAAAGTTTTAGGCAATTAAACAATGGTCTAAATTCATCAGCTACTCTGTCTTCCTCAATTTTTTTTCCTGTCATACAGTCAGGTGGCTTGCCTGACATAGGATAGAAACTTTCCAACTCTAGAGCCATCTGTCCAATGCAGCAGAACAGCATAAAACAATCTTTCAACATTACCCATACCCAAAAGACATTTTGAGTCCCTGCTAAACTGAATTCAGTGACCAGAAAGCTCAGGGGTGAGGAATTCTGAGTCTTTGCTATCAAAGTAGCTATGGCAAGAGGCAGCAGCAGATTTGGACCTGGGAGGGGGGGTACACAAAAGGTGCACAGAGGGTGGCCTGCTGGGGGTGGGGGATTGCCCGCACTGCCCCAGCCTGGTGCTGTGGGAGTGGCAGCAGCTCGGCCTTGGTCCAGCCCCCAAGTCCACCTGTAACTGGCACCGAAACACATACTAGAGCAGAGAGTGAAAATGAACCCAATACATAGAACTGCCCCAGGCAGAATGCACAAAGACAAGCAAAAAACAGGACAAGACACCAAGCACAGTAACGTCAGAGACAACACAACTGGGGTCATTCAGAAGTTCACCAATTTGATCAAAGAAATTTTCTTAACAAATAGGAGGTTTTTTTTCAGTTGTCTCCCCATACAACCCAGACTCCAGGACTCATCAAAGGCTCCCTCAGTGTCAGGATTCCTCAGTTCAATTAGGCCAGGTCTTTCTGAGTTCCATCTTGGCTCCTGGTTTTTCCTGACATACTGTGCTGGGCCTCTCTAAAACCCAGGCTTGGACCCTGGGGTCATGGCTTCCTTATGGTTTCTCTGCTCTGTTGTGCAGCCTAGGCATTGAATCCCTGCCAATGGGTACTCAGGTGCCCAGGCTCTCTGAATTTCTCAGTCCCCAGTATCACCAGGGCATCCACAGTGACTCAAGGCAGGTCAGAAAATGAACTGGTAGCTCTGGCTGTACTCCCAATTAACCCGAAATAAACCAGTGGGCCATGGGACATTGTCAAAGGAATGTTGGGCCTCATCAGACCCCTATGCCTGCAGATCAGAATCCCACAGGACCAGAAAACCAGCAACCATATGTCACAGAAAAAGTTAAAGACTGTCCATGATCTAGCAGAACTGAAGGTGAGTCTCAGAACCTTGGAATATCTCCAACGTGAGCACCCCCTAGGGAGCACTTCTTCAGTCCGCAGGGCCATAGGGAAGAGTCTGGCTTCTGAATTTCTGAATTTGGGTTGGAGTCTTGATTTTGATGAGGAACTCCAAATGTTAATCTCAAAGATGGGAGGAGAAGGAACACCAACCCAAATCATCATGGCCAAATTAATAAAGCAAGCTTTTTATTCATGTATCTGGGCTGCCTACCCTAAGGCAGGGTTTAAGAGGTCAGCATTGGATGTGAGAAAGAAAAGGCTTTTATAGTTCGGGGTAGGGGTTTCCAAATGGGGGATTTAGTCATCAAAATAGGCATGGTCACAGGAACAGAACATTAGCATAACAAGTTAGTCCTAACAACCTCTGAAACAAAGACATAGTTGTAAGGGTGGCATAGCAAGGTAGCCATATAACCTTTTGAAAAAAAAAGGTAGGGTTGCAAAATGGTTATAAGCATTGTTTTTAAACAAAGACATGATTGCCATTTCTGGAACAGAAAGTATAGAATCATTTGTAGTTAAGGTTACAGATGGGGCATAGTCAATCCTTGAGAAAACAGATTTAATCACAAACAGGAATGAACCTAGTTTGTCTTTACTATAAGATGGTTTTTAAGCCGAAAATGGAGTCAGGCTGGTTTTCAATAGCACATGTGTTTGGGAAGGAAAAGAAGTAGGGGAATAAGGGATTTGGAGGAGAAGAAATGAAAAAATGGATTTGATCAAAACACATTATATGTGTATAGAAAATTCTCAGGTAGAAAAAAAAAAGTCCATGTACTATAATAGTTTGCTTCTATGTTGCTGTGATAAAATACTAACCAGAACCAGCTTAGGGAAAG
>NC_051076.1:75499384-75504384 GCF_004664715.2 Peromyscus leucopus | reverse complement strand
TCTAAATTATATTCATTTGACAGCACCACATATTTAGCAAAGAGCAGAAGTTAAACACCGTTCAAATCATGAGCTCCTTCGAGTCTTGCCGCTGCTTTGCAAAGCAGTCTGCCAGCCTCACCAGAACCTGAGTATGACCCAGCGATTCCGATCCTGCGCACGACCACAAAGACAATGAGAACAAATGTTCACAGAGATGGCCGGAACAGGCCTGGAGAGATCTGAACCCATTCGCAAACTGCTCACTTTATATTCATGAGGCCTTGAATTTGATCACTGGCACCTATGTAAAAATTAAAGAAAGAAATATCTGACACAGTGGTGCACATTTGTAATCCCATCACTGGGAAGACAGAAATATATGAATTCCTGAGACTCTCTGGACAGCTGGTCTAGACAAATTAAGACCTTGTCTCAATAAAAGGTGGAGAGCTACTAAGAAAGACATGTCATATTGTTGTGGCCATGTCATAAAACCCTGGAGCAAGACCACCACAGAGCCAGTATCTGATGCAAAACACACAGGGGTTTATTGATAACAAGCAAGTCCAGACTTGGTCCATGTCCAATACTCCACACATCAGGTGGAGGAAAACAGCTCTGAACTTTCATGGTGAGTTTTTAAAGGGAAAAACTGCAAGTAGGGTGGTACAAGCCTTGGCATCATATGATTGGGTGAGGCTGTGTAACCTTTGAATTTACTGGTTGGGGGTTACAGTTATCATTTGGGGGCAGGCCTGGACAAGTCCCAGGCTCTGTCCTTGAGCTGCCATGGGGGCTGGCTGGCCCAGCATGTTCTCATTGACCCATGCACATCCTCTAAGTTGGTGAGGGTTCCCAGATAGTAAACGACTGGCTGAACCTTGAGCAGTCAGAGTACGTGCAGAAAGAGAGCTACTGCAAGGACTATGTCATAGCCCTCCCAGAAACTGCTTGTTAAGTCTCAGGAAACTGAAATTGAGGCACGCACACACTCATGCACGGCCAGGCACAATCACGCCCATGCACAATCACACGCACATACACACAATAGAGTAAGATAAAATGAATTTAAAGACCAATTGCCCTGATGCTTCTGAGTCTTCACGCAGATGCTCCATGCATTGATCCAAGTTGGACAGACCTTAAGGAGTCTCAGGCCAGGTTCCAAGAGAAACTTCCAGATGATTCCAGATCCCAGTCATCTGAGTCTGCTTAGCTGTCTTTCCAGTGCCCTCGTCAAGTCCTAGAACATAATAGAAAGTAAGGGCTTCACACACAGTGTCCAGGGGAGCTGTGCCACAGCCATTTTCACTGGAGTCTCTGGTCACTGCATTGCCGTCTGAGTCTCTCACAGTGTGTGTTGGCTGCTGATGACGGTTAAGAGCAGGGCAATGACGGGAACGCTGATTAGGGCCTTGAAGCTTCTCTGTGGTGTCTGAAGCCATGGTGGATAGTCTAGATGGAACCCTGCTTAGTGTGTGAGGAAGCTGTCCCCTCAGCAGATGCAGACACCTTTTTTTTTAATTAGCTTGGAAAGTGACATGTTTCTTTACAGGATTCTCATACTAAGAAAAACTGTCATTGTGATGGTTAATCTCTATTACCAGCTTGATGAGATCTAGAATCAGCTGAGAGACAGGCAGACCTGTGAAAGATTACCTTAATTAGGTTAATTAAGATGGGAAGACCTGCCCACTGGGTAGTGCCATTCCCTGGGATGGATCCTAGATTATATAAACAAGAGGAAGGGGCCTGCCATTGCTTCCTGATGGTGGACCCAATGGGACAAACCTGTCACTGCTTCCTGGTGGTGGACGTGATGTGAGCAGCTACTTCAAGTTCCTGCTGCCTCGACCTCCCCCCAAACCATGATGGACTGTTCCCAGTGGACTGTTGTTACAATTGTGATCCTAAAGAAACCCTTGCCTTCTGGAGTTATGTCAGAGAATTTTACCACAACAACAGGAAAGTAACTAAGACATGCATATTTCATTTTGGCTGATCTCCCCACCCCCACCTCCACTTACCCCTCTCTTTCCTGTCCATGTGTTCCCCAATGGACCCTCTGGCCCCCAGCACCCACTTCCACTTTGTTCTGCTGTACTCTACATCCCCAGTTGCATCTATTTCCCTGAAATTTTCATAATTTCCTTTTTTGTTTACTGCTGAATGCTACCCCACTGCATACAGGCCACATTTTTATTATCCATTCACCTGTGGACGGACATCTAGGCTGACTCCATTTCCTCACTATTACAAAGGAAGCAGCAGTGAACACAAGTGTGTGAATGTCTCTGGTAGACTATGGCATCCTTCTGGCACATGCCCCGGAGTGTAGCTGAGTCACGGTAGTTCTAGTTTTATTCTTTTAAGAAGCCTCCGCACTGGTTTCCGAGGTGGCTTGACAGTTCCATTCTCACCATCAAAGATAGGTTCTTCTTTCTCCACATTCTCTACAATTTGTCATTTACTTTCCTTTTCATTTATTTATTCATGTGTCTGTGGAGGTGAGGTGTGTGCACATGAGAGCAGGTACATGAAGTGGCCAGAAGATGGTGCCAGATTCCCTAGAGTTGAAGCTACAGGTGACTGTGAGCCACCTGACATGGGTGCTGGGGACTGAACTCAGGTCCTCGGCAAGAGCACAAGCACTTTGAACTGCTGAGTCATCTCTCCAGCTCTGTCACTGATTTTCTTGATAATAGCTATTCTGACAGGCGTAACAGAAAATTCTCAGCACAGTTTTAAATTATATTTCTCTGATAGCTAAAGATGCTGAGTACTTTAAAAATATGTATTGGCCACTTGAATTTCTCCTTTCAAGAACTACATATTTGGCTCATTGGCCCATTTATTGACTTGCAGTTTGGGGTGAGGAGTGTGTCCTGTGTGTGTGTGTGAATGTGTGTGTGTGTGTGTGTGTTTAATTTTTGTAGTTCTTTACATAGTCTAGATATCAACGCTTGTCTGAACTCTAACTGATATCAACATCTCTTACCAGAGGAGACCTATCATTATTGTGTTTGTCCTTAGTGACATCAGTCATTACTCACACATCAATGACAATCTCAATTCTTTTCTTTCCTGAGTCTCTTTTGGCAGAAAGAAAGAGCCACATGATGAGGTCCTCTTCACGTTCATCATTGTTCACTTACTGTCTCTATAGACCAGGGCACGAAACAAAGAGATGAATCAGAAAAAGTAGTGCTTGTGTTGAGGATCTCACAGTCTAGCAGGAAGGACATAAGGGGTCATCTTTAATATTTCAATTTTCTCATTGTTTACTGTCTTCCCCACACTGGCTCTAAGCCTCATAAGAAAATAGGTCTACTGTGTTCCCTTAGTCATGCACATTATGCACCAGATAAAAATATTCACTAAAGGACTGAATTCAAATGCCAAATCATCACCTGATCCATCTAGGGCTGAACAAGATCCACAACAGACTATGGACTACTTAATTTCAAAAAATAATCTAGTTGGGCATAGGGGCACCTGCCTGTGATCCCAGCACTCAGGAAGCTGAAGCAGGAGAATGACTACAAGTCTGAGGCTAGCTTGGCCACATAGGGAGTTCCAGACCAGCCTGGGTTACAAATGGAGACCCTGTCTCAATCAAAAAAATATACATAAGTATAAACATGCATGCAAACTAGGCAAAAATACTCAGAACAATTAAGCACATAGACTGGGTGAGAAGGTAATACTCCTCCCTAGGTTCCATCCTCTCTGTCTTTCTGACCTAAAAACTGTATGAGACCTGCCTGGGCACACTCAGTGCTGAAGTAATTGATGCTGTCTTATGCCTAGCTCCAGAAGAGATTTCCAAAACCATGGATTATCTCTATCTGTTTTTATTCACAACAAACCCACGTATTTCTCACCACTTAGGGAAATGACCTTTTTCTTCTCCTTTCTCTCATTTAAAATTCCAACTGTTTCAGGCTGGATGGTGACCCTCCCCGGTGGATCCCCAGATTTGGTGATCCTTTACCCCCAGTATCCATGGGCCTCCTAACACAGAAGCTGCTCATGCCAGCAGCCTGAACCCAGCCCACAGACTAAGGCTCTCCTCCCCATCACTGCGGTCTACAGGCTGAATTTAGAGACATTGTTAATACAGAAATGAAGGCTGCAGCCTGACTCAGAACAGGAGGAACACACGTCTTTGGTCCTGTGTGATCACAAATCAGCCAAAACAGCCCCCACACTGGACATAGACTAGGAGTCAATATTAACTAGGTGGTCTGCAAACCCCAGTAGCCAAGATAATAAATGCTGCAATGCCTCCCTTTTCCTAGGTCTTGCACTTGGCCTGTCTTTCCCCTGTAATTAGATCACTGGAGACCGGACCAATAAAATTGATTCAGGCTTCCTCAGCCTCCCCAGCTGCTCCTAAGGACTAAGCCTGGTTACCACATCTTAAATAAGGGTTCCATGCTGGACTGGAGTAAGGAATCAGGGCCAGGATCTATTTCCTTCCTAGAAGAGTTAACTCCTACCCCTTGTGAAAGGGAGACCTTTGGCTCTAAAGGGGAAAGTAACTCTTTCCTATCCTGTTTGGGCAGGGGCTGGGCCTAGAGCAGGGCCAGGGGCAGGGGCTGAGGCTGGACCTGGGGCTAGGCCTGGGGCTGGACCTGGGGCTGGGCCTGGGGCAGGGGCTGGGACTGGGGCTGAACTTTTGTAGTGGTTACTCTTGATTGTCCACCTGGCAAGATCTGTCATCAACGAAGAGACACTCTTCTTGGTGGGTCTGTGAGGATGTTGCCAGAAATAATTAGCTAGGAGGAGAAAACCCTCCCTCAGTGTAGGCACACATTTCTGTAGGAAGCTAGGATAGAAGGAGGTTTACAGATAACTCAGGACTGCCTGCCTGCCTTCACTTCCTGACACTGAGTGAGTGTATGGCTGCTGCTGCTGATGATGATGATGACGATGGTGGTGGTGGTGGTGGTGGTGGTGGTGGTGGTGGTGGTGGTGGTGGTGATATGCTGCCATTGATAATGCTGATGCTGCTA
>NC_051076.1:75322307-75498884 GCF_004664715.2 Peromyscus leucopus | reverse complement strand
AATCCTGACTAAACGAACAGGAACTACAGAAACAAGCATAACCAACCGATTGCAAGAGATGGAACAGAGAATCTCCGACGCTGAAGACACGATAGAGAAAATAGATTCATCAGTCAAAGAAAACAATAAAGACAAAAAAGTCCTAACACAAAACGTCCAGGAAATTTGGGACACCATGAAAAGACCAAACCTAAGAATAATAGGGATAGAAGAAGGAGAAGAATACCAACTCAAAGGCACAGAAAATATATTCAACAAAATCATAGAAGAAAACTTTCCTAACCTAATGAAAGAAATACCTATGAAGATACAAGAAGCTTACAGAACACCGAATAGGCTGGATCCAAAAAAAAAGTCCCCTCGCCACATAATAATCAAAACACTAAACACACAGAATAAAGAAAAAATATTAAGAGCTGCAAAGAAAAAGGACCAAGTAACATATAAAGGCAAACTCATCAGAATAACACCAGATTACTCAATAGAGACTATGAAAGCTAGAAGATCATGGACAAACCTCATGCAGACACTAAGAGACCACGGATGCCAACCCAGACTATTATACCCAGCAAAACTCTCAATCACCATAGGCGGAGTAAACAAAATATTCCAGGATAAAACCAGATTTAATCAATACCTGTCCACAAACCCAGCCCTACAGAAAGCACTAGAAGGGAAAATTCAACCCAAAGAAGTTATACACATCCATGAAAAATCAAGCAATAGATAATCCTACACCAACATACACCACAGAAGGACAACACAACACAACCAAAAAAAAAACAGGAATTAACAATCACTGGTCAATAATATCCATCAATATCAATGGTCTCAACTCACCTATAAAAAGACACAGGCTAACAGAATGGATAAGAAAACAGGACCCATCCATATGCTGCATACAAGAAACACACCTTAACTCCAAAGACAGACACTACCTCCGAGTAAAGGGCTGGGAAAAGGTTTTCCAAGCAAATGGACCTAAGAAACAAGCTGGTGTAGCTATCCTAATATCTAATAAAATAGACTTCAAACTAAAATCAATCAAAAGAGACCAGGATGGACATTACATATTCATCACGGGAAAAATCCACCAAGATGAAGTCTTGATTCTAAACATTTATGCTCCAAATACAAAAGCACCCACATTCATAAAAGAAACACTACTAAAGTTTAAAACGCACATCAAACCCCACACATTAGTAGTGGGAGATTTTAACACACCACTCTCACCAAAAGATAGATCTACCAGACTGAAACTTAACAAAGAAATAAAGGACCTAACAGATGTTATGACTCAAATGGACCTAATAGATATCTACAGAATATTCCATCCTAACACAAAAGAATATACCTTCTTCTCAGCACCCCATGGAACCTTCTCAAAAATTGACCACATGCTTGGACACAAAACAAATCTCAACAGATACAAAAAAATTGGAATAACCTCCTGTATCTTATCAGACCACCATGCCTTAAAGTTAGAACTCAATAACAACAAAAATTATAGAAAACCCACAAACTCATGGAAACTGAATAATGCCCACCTGAAACATCAATGGGTCAAGGAAGAAATAAACACAGAAATTAAAGAGTTCCTAGAATTCAATGAAAATGAAAGTACAACATACCCAAACTTATGGGACACTATGAAAGCAGTGCTAAGAGGAAAATTCATAGCTCTAAATGCACACATAAAGAAGATGGAGCAATCCCATACCAATGAATTAACAGCACAACTGAAAGCTCTAGAACAAAAAGAAACAAACTCACCCAGGAGAAATAGACGCCAGGAAATAATCAAATTGAGGGCTGAAATCAACGAAAGAGAAAACAAGAGAACAATACAAAAAATCAATGAAACAAAGAGTTGGTTCTTTGAAAAAGTCAACAAGATAGACAAACCACTAGCCAAATTAACCAAAAGGCAAAGAGAGAGCACCCAAATTCACAAAATCAGAAATGAAAAGGGAGACATAACAACAGACAACAAGGAAATCCAGAGAATCATCAGATCATACTTCAAAAACCTGTACTCCACAAAAATGGAAAACCAGGAAGAAATGGACAATTTTCTGGATAAATACCACATACCAAAATTAAATCAAGACCAGATAAACCATTTAAATAGACCAATAACCCCTAAAGAAATAGAAACAGTCATCAAAAGTCTCCCAACCAAAAAAAGCCCAGGACCAGATGGTTTCAGTGCAGAATTCTACCAGACTTTCAAAGAAGAACTAATACCAATCCTCTTCAAAGTGTTCCACACAATAGAAACAGAAGGAACACTACCAAACTCTTTTTATGAGGCTACAATTACCCTGATACCCAAACCACACAAAGATGCAACAAAGAAAGAGAACTACAGACCAATCTCCCTCATGAACATTGATGCAAAAATACTCAACAAAATATTGGCAAACCGAATCCAAGAATACATCAAAACAATCATCCATCACGACCAAGTAGGATTCATCCCAGGGATGCAAGGATGGTTCAACATACGGAAATCAGTCAATGTAATACACCATATAAACAGACTGAAAGAAAAAAACCACATGATCATCTCCTTAGATGCTGAAAAAGCCTTTGACAAAATCCAACACCCTTCATGATAAAGGTCTTAGAAAGATTAGGAATACAAGGAACATTTCTAAACATAATAAAAGCAATTTATAGCAAGCCAACAGCAAACATCAAATTAAATGGAGGCAAACTCAAAGCGATACCACTAAATTCAGGAACAAGACAAGGCTGTCCACTCTCCCCATATTTATTCAATATACTACTAGAAGTTCTAGCTAGAGCAATAAGACAACAAAAGGAGATCAAAGGGATACAAATTGGCAAGGAAGAAGTCAAACTTTCACTATTTGCAGATGATATGATAGTATACATAAGTGACCCCAAAAACTCTACCAGGGAACTTCTACAGCTGATAAACTCCTTCAGTAAAGTGGCAGGATACAAGATCAACTCAAAAAAATCAGTAGCCCTCCTATACACAAATGATAAAAGGGCTGAGAAAGAAGTCAGAGAAACATCACCCTTTACAATAGCCACAAATAATATAAAATACCTTGGGATAACACTAACTAAACAAGTGAAAGACCTTTTTGATAAGAACTTTAAATCTCTAAAGAAAGAAATTGAAGAAGATATCAGAAAATGGAAGGATCTCCCATGCTCATGGATAGGTAGGATTAACATAGTAAAAATGGCAATCTTACCAAAAGCAATCTACAGATTCAATGCAATCCCCATCAAAATCCCAACACAATTCTTCACAGACTTGGAAAGAAAAATACTCAAATTTATATGGAAAAACAAAAGACCCAGGATAGCTAAAAGAATCCTATACGATAAAGCAACCCTTGGAGGCATCACCATCCCGGATCTCAAACTCTACTATAGAGCTATAGTAATAAAAACAGCTTGGTACTGGTATAAAAACCGACATACGGACCAATGGAATCGAATTGAAGACACTGACATTAATCCATGCACATATGAACACCTGGTTTTTGACAAAGGAGCCAAAACTATACAATGGAAAAAAGAAAGTATCTTCAACAAATGGTGCTGGCATAACTGGATCTCAATATGTAAAAGATTACAAATAGATCCATATCTGTCACCATGCACAAAACTCAAGTCCAAGTGGATCAAAGACCTAAACATAAATCCAGTTACACTAAACTTAATAGAAAAGAAAATAGGAAGCACTCTTGAACGCATTGGCACCGGAGACCATTTCCTAAATAAAACACCGACAGCACAGACCCTGAGCACAACCATTAATAAATGGGACCTCTTGAAACTGAGAAGCTTTTGCAGGGCAAAAGACACAGTCAATAAGACAAAAAGACAGCCAACAGATTGGGAAAAGATCTTCACCAACCCCACATCTGACAGAGGATTGATCTCCACAATATATAAAGAACTCAAGAAACTAGACATCAAAGCACTGAACAGTCCAATTAAAAAATGGGCTAAAGAGCTAAACAGAGAATTCACAAAACAAGAACTACAAATGGCTGAAAGACATTTAAAGAAATGCTCAACATCCTTAATCATCAGAGAAATGCAAATCAAAACGACTCTGAGATACCACCTTACATCTGTCAGAATGGCTACGATCAAAAACACCAATGACAGTCAATGTTGGAGAGGATGTGGAGCAAAGGGAACACTCCTCCACTGTTGGTGGGAATGTAAACTTGTACAACCACTGTGGAAATCAGTATGGTGATTTCTCAGAAAATTAGGAATCGAACTACCTCAAGACCCAGCCATCCCACTCTTGGGCATCTACCCAAGGAATGCTGATTTATACCATAAAGATACATGCTCAGCTATGTTCATAGCAGCACTATTTGTAATAGCCAGAACCTGGAAACAACCTAGATGCCCATCAACGGAAGAATGGATGAAAAAAATGTGGTACATATACACAATGGAGTACTACTCAGCAGAGAAAAACAATGAAAGCATGAAATTTGCAGGCAAATGGATGGAACTAGAAAAAATCATCCTGAGTGAGGTAACCCAAACCCAGAAAGACAGTTATGGTATGTACTCACTCATTGGTGGATTCTAGATATAAAATAAAGAACAATCAGACCACAACCCATAGAACCATAGAGGCTATGTATATAGCATGGAGGTCCCTAGGACGACTGTGGCATATAATAAATTTCAGTTTTACTCAATTATTGAAGAAAATAGCCAAATGAATGGAAACACATGAACTATGAACCAAAGGCTGAGGGGCTCCCAGCTGGATCAGGCCCTCTGAATAGGTGAGACAGTTGATTGGCTTGATCAGTCTGGGAGGCATCTAGGCAGTGGGACCAAGTCCTGTGCTCATTGCATGAGTTGGCTGTCTGAAACCTGGAACTTATGCAAGGACACTTGGCTTAGTCTGGGAGGAAGGGACTGGACCTCCCTGGACTGAGTCTACCAAGTTGATCACAGTCCTCAGGGGAGGACTTGTCCTGGAGGAGGTGGGAAGGGAGGGTGGGCTGGGGGTAAGGGGAGGGCGTGGGAGGGGGGAGAATAGGGGAACCCATGGCTGATATGTAGAACTGAATGATACTGTAAAATAAAAAATATATATCACAAAAAAAAATTGAAACTGTAAAAAATAAATAAATAAATAAATAAATAAATAAATGGGCCAATGAGCCAAATATATAGTTCTTGAAAAGAGAAATTCAAGTGGCCAATACATATTTTTAAAGTGCTCAGCATCTTTAGCTATCAGAGAAATATAATTTAAAACTGTGCTGAGAATTTTCTGTTACCCCTGTCAGAATAGCTATTATCAAGAATCAGTGACAGAGCTGGAGAGATGACTCAGCAGTTCCAAGTGCTTGTGCTCTTGCCTAGGACCTGAGCTCAGTTCCCAGCACCCATGTCAGGTGGCTCACAGTCACCTGTCGCTTCAACTCTACGGAATCTGGCACCATCTTCTGGCCACTTCATGTACCTGCTCTCATGTACACACCTCACCTCCACAGACACATGAATAAATAAATGAAAAGGAAAGTAAATGACAAATCATAGAGAGAACGTGGAGATAGAAGAACCTATCTTTGATGGTGAGAATGGAACTGTCAAGCCACCTTGGAAACCAGTGGGGAGGCTTCTTAAAAGAATAAAACTAGAACTACCGTGACTCAGCTACACTCCTGGGCATGTGCCAGAAGGATGCCCTAGCCTACCAGAGACATTCACACACTTGTGTTCACTGCTGTTTCCTGTGTAATAGTGAGGAAATGGAGTCAGCCTAGATGTCCGTCCACAGGTGAATGGATAATAAAAATGTGGCCTGTACGCAGTGGGGTAGCATTCAGCAGTAAAGAAAAAAATGAAATTATGAAAATTTCAGGGAAACAGATGCAACTGGGGATGTAGAATACAGCAGAACAAAGTGCAATGGGGTGCTGGGGGCCAGAGGGTCCATTGTGGAACGCATGGACAGGAAAGAGAGGGGTAAGTGGAGGTGGGGGTGGGGAAATCAGCCAAAATGAAATATGCATGTCTTAGTTACTTTCCTGTTGTTGTGGTAAAATTCTCTGACATAAACAACTCCAGAAGGTGAGGGTTTCTTTAGGATCACAATTGTAACAACAGTCCACTGGGAACAGTCCATCATGGGTTGGGGGGAGGTCGAGGCAGCAGGAACTTGAAGTAGCTGCTCACATCACGTCCACCACCAGGAAGCAGTGACAGGTTGGTCCCATCGGGTCCACCATCAGGAAGCAATGGCAGGCCCCTTCCTCTTGTTTATATAATCTAGGATCCATCCCAGGGAATGGCACTACCCAGTGGGCAGGTCTTCCCATCTTAATTAACCTAATTAAGGTAATCCTTCACAGGTCTGCCTGTCTCTCCGCTGATTCTAGATCTCATCAAGCTGGCAATAGAGATTAACCACCACAATGACAGTTTTTCTTAGCATGGGAATCCTGTAAAGAAACATGTCACTTTCTAAGCTAATTTAAAAAAAAAAAAGGGTGTCTGCATCTGCTGAGGGGACAGCTTCCTCACAGACTAAGCAGGGTTCCATCTAGACTATCCACTGTGGCTTCAGACACCACAGAGAAGCTTCAAGGCCCTAATCAGCGTTCCCGTCATTCCTGTCCTGCTCTTAACCTTCATCAGCAGCCAACACACACTGTGAGAGACTCAGATGGCAACGCAGTGACCAGAGACTCCAGTGACAATGGCTGTGGCACAGCTCCCCTGGACACTGCGTGTGAAGCCCTTACTTTCTATTATGTTCTAGGACTTGATGAGGGCACTGGAAAGATAGCTAAGCAGACTCAGATGACTGGGATTTGGAATCTGGAAATTTCTCTTGGAACCTGGCCTGAGACACCTTAAGGTCTGTTCAGTTTGGATCAAAGCCTGGAGCATCTGCGTGAAGACTCAGAAGCATCAGGGCAATTGGTCTTTAAATTCATTTTATCTTACTCTATTGTGTGTATGTGTGTGTGATTGTGTGTGTGTATGTGTGTGTGTGTGTGTGTGTGTGTGTGTGTGTGTGTGTGTGTGTATGTAAACCAGAGGGTAATATTGAAAGGACCAAGCAGATGCCATAACATGCTGATCAGTCTTCTCTCAGAGTTCAGGCCTCAATTTCAGTTTCCTGAGACTTAACAAGCAGTTTCTGGGAGGGCTATGATGTAGTCCTTGCAGTAGCTCCCTTTCTGCACATACTCTGACTGCTCAAGTTTCATCCAGTTGTTTAACTGTCTGGGAACCCTCACCAACTTAGAGCTACATGCATGGGTCAATGAGAGCATGCTGGGCCAGCCAGCCCCCATGGCAGCTCAAGGACAGAGCCTGGGACTTGTCCAGGCCTTCCCCCAAATGATAACCGTAACCCCCAACCAGTAAATTCAAAGGTTACACAGCCTCACCCAATCATATGATGCCAAGGCTTGTACCACCCTGCTTGCAGTTTTTCCCTTTTAAAACCCCTCACCATGAGAGCTCAGGGCCGTTCTCCTCCACCCGATGTGTGGAGTGTTGGATGTGGACCAAGCCTGGACTTGCTTGTTATCAATAAACCCCTGTGTGTTTTGCATCAGATATTGGCTCTGTGGTGGTCTTGCTTGGGGGTTTTGCAACATGGCTACAATATGACATGTCTTTCTTAGTAGCTCTCCACCTTTTTTTGAGACAAGGTCTTAATTTGTCTAGACCAGCTGGACAGAGAGTCTCAGGAATTCACATATTTCTGTCTTCCCAGTGATGGGATTACAAATGTGCACCACTGTGTCAGATATTTCTTTCTTTAATTTTACATAGGTGCTTGTGATCAAATTCAAGCCTCATGACTACAAAGTGAGCAGTTTGCCAATGGGTTCAGATCTCTCCAGGCCTGTTCCAGCCGTCTCTGTGAACATTTGTTCTCATTGTCTTTGTGGTCATGCGCAGGATCGGAATCGCTGGGTCATACTCAGGTTCTGGTGAGGCTGATAGACTGCTTTGCAAAGCAGCGGCAAGACTCGAAGGAGCTCATGATTTGAACGGTGTTTAACTTCTGCTCTTTGCTAAATATGTGGTGCTGTCAAATGAATATAATTTAGAGCAGCCTCCATTGTTCCTTTTAGAAGCAGGCCTTTTTGAATGGAATTTAATCAAAGTTGAATGGCCTGCCACTCAGTGAGGCAGAATTAACTCAAAGCCAAGTACAGAACCTATGTTAAATGGGAAGGTGGGGGTGAGGGTGGGGGGTGCCCTCTTCAGGGAAGGCCTTTCAGCTTCAGCTGTACTTATTGATTCTTATTGATCATGACAATACCAGAAGAACAGAACGCTGCTCTCTGGGAGGCAGGCTTCTCCACAGAAGAAAGGCTTTGAATTTGTCATGCTCTTTTTAAAAATGGCTATCTAATTCTGGAAGCCGGGCTAGGTGTGCTCAGAGGAAGGATTCAAAGTGGCCATGGCAGTAGTGTCTTTGTTTCATGCTCCCTTGTGGCAAGGATTCTGCATTCCACAGTCCTTGGAATAGACACTTGGCACCAGGAAGCCACAGTGTCTGCAGAGTCAGACTTCCCCCAGACACAGCTGGCAGGAGTGGGGTTGTGAACTCAGGGATATGGCAAATGCAAACCTTTCTCTGCTGGAGGGGCCAGTAACATCCATAGAGGCCATGGGGAGCCAGGGAAGGACCCTACTAGCTCCAGTTAATTCAAGATTGCCATGCAGTGCATCATATGACACATATTTGATGTAAACATTAAGTTGGCACAAAGTAAAGGGTGATAATATCCTTTCTTGGAACAAGCTGAAAGGCTTTATTTATTTAGTAGGTTTTTTTTTTTTTTATGACAGGGTTTCTCTGAGTGTCCATGGCTGTCCTGGAACTTGCTTTATAGACCAGGCTGGCCTTGAACTCAGAGATACATCTGCCTCTGCCTCCTGAGTGCTGGGATTATTGCTATTAGAGGTTCCCTAAAGTGTTCAAAAGTCCAGAGATGACCCCAAATCCTTTCTTAGTAATGTTTCCACTGGGGTGGTGTGTGTGTGTGTGTGTGTGTGTGTGTGTGTGAGAGAGAGAGAGAGAGAGAGAGAGATATTGAGAGACAGAGACAACAGAGACAGAGACAGTCAGAAATAGGTGCTGTTCCCACGAGTTGTCTACTTTGTTTTGAGACAGGGTCTCTCACAAGGCTAGAGCTTGCCAAGTAGGCTATGCTGGCTGGCCATTGTTCCAGGCCTTTGCAGACATGTGCTACAATACTGGCTGTTTTCCTTCTTCCTTCCTTCCTTCCTTCCTTCCTTCCTTCCTTCCTTCCTTCCTTCCTTCCTTTCTTTCTTTCTTTCTTTCTCTCTCTCTCTCTCTTTCTTTCCTTCTTTCATCTTCCTTCCTTCCTTTCTTTCTTTCTTCTTCTTTTTTTTTAAAGAAAATCAGTGTGGGTCTCTTAGGTGAACACAAATTAAGGTACATGTGTTGGTTAAATTTTTTCTCAATTAGAGTCATTTTGGAAGAGGGAAACTCAACTGAGGAATTGTCTCCATCAGGTTGGCTTGTTAGCATGTTATGGTGTAGGTGGAGTTTTTCATTGTGACCATGGGCTAGCTCCCAAATAACTACACAGAGATTATATTGTTTATAAATCATCACTTTATAGCTTAGGCTTGTTACTAACTAGGTATTCCAACTTAAATTAAACCATATTTCTTATCTAAGTTCTACCACATCAATCATGGTTTATTATCTCATTTTCTACATGTTTCTGCATCTAGCTCAAGACTCCTCAGACTTTGCCCTTCTTCTTCCCTAGAAGCATCTAGAGCATCCTCCTAATCTGGCTCTCCTGCCCAATCTCTTCCTGCCCAGCTATAGGCCAGTCAGCTCTTTATTAACTAATGAGAGTAATACATATTTACAGTGTATAAAGATTGTTCCACAGCATTATGGGACATTTTCTTAGTTAATGATTGATGTGGGAGGGCTACCTGTGTGGTTCTCCATTGTGTAAGAAAGCAAACCAAGGGCTGGAGAGATGATTCAGAGGTTAAGAGCACTGGCTGCTCTTCCAAAGGCCCTGAGTTCAATTCCCAGCAACCATATGGTGGCTCACAATCATCTATAATGAGACCTGGTGCCCTTTTCTGGCATGTGGGCATACATGCAGGCAGAACACTGTATACATAATAAATAAATAAATCTTTAAAAAAAGCAAACTAAATAGGCCAAGGGAAAGAAGCTAGTAGCAGTGTTTTTCACAGCCTCTGCTTACAACCTGGGGTTGCAATATGAAATACATCCTTCCTTTCCCCAAGTTGATTCTGGTTAGTATTTTATCTCAGCAACACAGAAGCAAACTATTACAATGCATGGACTTTTTTTTCTATCTGAGAATTTTCTATACACATATAATGTGTTTTGATCAAATCCATTTTTCATTCCTTCTCCTTCAAATCCCTTATTCCCCTACTTCTTTTCCTTCCCAAACACATGTGCTTTTGAAGAACCAGCCTGACTCCATCTTTGGCTTAAAAACCATCTTATAGTAAAGACAAACTGGGTTCATTTCTGTTTATAATTAAATCTGTTTCTCAAGGATTGAACTATGCCCCATCTGTAACCTTAACTACAAATGATTCTATACTTCCTGTTCCAGGAATGGCAATCATATCTTTGTTTAAAAGCAATGCTTATAACCATCTTGCAACCCTACCTTTTTTTCAAAAGTTTATATGGCTACCTTGCTATGCCTACCTTACAACCTTGTCTTTGTTTCGGAGGTTGTTAGGACTAACTTGTTATGCTAATGTTTTCTTTCTGTGACCATGCCTATTTTGACCACTAAATCCCCCATTTGGAAACCCCTTCCACTAAACTATAAAAGCCTTGTCTTTCTCACATCCAATGCTGACCTCTTAAACCCTGCCTTAGGGGAGGCAGCCCAGGTACATGAATAAAAAAGTTTATTTTATTAATTTATCCATGATGATTTGGGTTAGTTTTTTGAGAATAACATTTGGAGTTCCTCATCAAAATCAAGACTCCAACCCAAATTCAGAAATTCAGAAGCCAGACTCTTCCCTATGGCCCTGCGGACTGAAGAAGTGCTCCCTAGGGGGTGCTCACCTTGGAGATATTCCAAGGTTCTGAGACACACCTTCAGTTCTGCTAGATCATGGACAGTCTTTAACTTTTTCTGTGACATATGGTTGCTGGTTCTCTGGTCCTGTGGGATTCTGATCTGCAGGCATAGGGGTCTGATGAGGCCCAACATTCCTTTGAGAATGTCCCATGGCCCACTGGTTATTTTGGGTTAATTGGGAGTACAGCCTGAGCTACCAGTTCATTTTCTGACCTGCCTCGAGTCACTGTGGATGTCCTGGTGATACTGAGGACTGTGAAATTCAGAGAGCCTGGGCACCTGAGTACCCATTGGCAGGGATTCAATGCCTAGGCTACACAACAGAGCAGAGAAAGCATAAGGAAGCCATGACCCCAGGGTCCAAGCCTGGGTTTTAGAGAGGCCCAGCACAGTATGTCAGGAAAACCAGGAGCCAAGATGGAACTCAGAAAGACCTGGCCTAATTGAACCAGGGAATCCTGACACTGAGGGGAGCCTTTGATGAGTTCCCAGAGTATGGGTTGTATGGGGAGACAGCTGAAAAAAAGCCTTTTATTTGTTAAGAAAATTTCTTTGATCAAACTGGTGAACTTCTGAATGACCCCAGTTGTGTTGTCTCTGATGTTACTGTGCTTGGTGTCTTGTCCTGTGTTTTGCTTGTCTTTGTGCATTCTGCCTGGGGCAGTTCTTTGTATTGGGTTCATTTTCACTCTCTGCTCTAGTATGTGTTTCGGTGCCAGTTACAGGTGGACTTGGGGGCTGGACCAAGGCCGAGCTGCTGCCACTCCCACGGCACCAGGCTGGGGCAGTGCGGGCAATCCCCCACCCCCAGCAGGCCACCCTCTGTGCACCTTTTGTGCACCCCCCTCCCAGGTCCAAATCTGCTGCTGCCTCTTGCCATGGCTACTTTGATAGCAAAGACTCAGAATTCCTCACCTCTGTGGTTTCTGGTCACTGAATTCAGTTTAGCAGGGACTCAAATGTCTTTTGGGTATGGGTAATGTTGAAAGATTGTTTTATGCTGTTCTGCTGCACTGAACAGATGGTTCTACAGTTGGAAAGTTTCTATCCTATGTCAGGCAAGCCACCTGACTGTATGACAAGGAAAAAAATTGAGGAAGACAGAGTAGCTGATGAATTTAGACCATTTGTTTAATTGCCTAAAACTTTTGCTAAGATATACTCCTTATCTTTATAAGACTATTACATGAGTTTTGTGTACCTCAGGGTTTATAAGTTTATTGGATATGATTAAAAATCTACAGAATGTATAAAAAAGTTGACTTAAAACTTATAACAGAAGGTTAATAATCAGAAGGCTACACAGGTATTCTTCAAACAACGACCTAATCCATCAGTGTCTGTGGTTCTGGGCAAATATTCAAATGTACTAACCTCCCTTTTTAACCTCTCTAGTTCTGCTCCTGATGAACTGTTTTTGCTAACTGAAATATGTTAACCCCCAAATATGGTTTTTATTCTTAAAGGCTTACCCTGAGAGAGGCTCAATTCCACATTGGAATCCCAAACACCCTGTGTCATTGCCAAGTAAAGTTAGGGTAGGGCCACAAGTACTAAACACCAGACACTGGCATATTTCTATCTTATGGTGCAGAAAGACCATGGCCTAAGCAGTCTGACAGAGATCCTACACAATGCTTCTCTTTACCTAAGGTCTATTCGGGCTAAAAGAGACTGACTTAAGAATGTGTTTCTAGCCTTCTAGTCTTTGCTAACTTTGTTAAGCTTCAGCTATTTTGATAAACTGAATCATATAAGAAACTATGATATTCTGCAATCGTGCACTATGAAATGACCAGGAAAATAAAGTTGCTAATCTCCCTATGGATTGTATTTATAATTTAAAATTTTATTTTGTTACTAAAAAGCTTCAATTCAAGAATTGTGATTTTTTTTAAAAGGCTAAACTTAACAGGGATAAAAGTGTAGAATCCTAATCTTATAAAAGTTACCAACTTGTTGTAAACTATTAAAGATACTTAAGACATGCAGTTAGGGACTGGCCTGGAGGATGACACCCAAGTACCTGCCCTGGCCCCCAAGGGCTGAGGCAGCAGGTGGCACTATGAACAACAAATATATAATGGAGAGATGGGAAAGAGAGTATGTGATGAAGAGAAAGAGAAGTGGAGCAGTTTGTGTGCTGTGGACAGCGGTAGAACTGCAGATGTGATGGTGTGAGGATCAGGCTGATATGAGGAGCTGCACTGCCAACTGAATCCATATTGATGTCCCAGGGCTATGCTACTGCTGGGGGCCATCCTGATCTGAGTAGTCTGTGCTCCCACCCCAGGCTATAGTGACACCCAGGCCCAGACTCCTGCTGAGGGCCATATCTTGTCCTTGGCCCTGCCACAGCCAGCATCTGTGTTGATGTCTGTGGCCCATGTTGCCACCAAGGGCAGCTCCATGGTTTGGGCTGCCACTGAAGGCCATGTGAATGTCTGGGGGCTGTGCTACCACTGGAGGTCAAACTGATCTGAGTGGCCTGTGCAGCCACCTAAGGCCATGGTGATCTCCAGGTCTGGGCTGCTGCTGAAGGCCATTTCTGCATCCTTGGTCTACAGCAGCTAGGGTCTGTGTTGATGTTCCTGGCCTGTGTTACTACCAAAGGCCAAGTAAATGTGGTCTGGCCTGCCACCTGAAGCCAGGTTGATGTCTGAGCACCATGCTTAGCTGGTTCTGCCCCTCACTGGCCACAGGAGAAGTGGCCCTGCCCCTCTCAGTGTGGGTTCAGGAGAGCTGGATCGTTTCCTCACTGACCTTCAGTGCCAATTGTGACTTGGGCATTGAAGAGCTGGCCCCACCTTTCATGGCATGGGCTTGGTAGAACTGGCCCTGTCCTCATGGTCTGAGCAAGTGAGAGCTGGCCTCACCCCTTGTTGGGCCCGCACCTTGTGGCGTGGGTGCAGGAGAGCTGACCCTGTACCTCGACAGCTACCACAGATGGGAGAGCTGGTCCTGCCCTTGCTGGCCATCGCCCGCAGGAGAGCTGGCCCCGTCTCATGTTGACCTGCAGGACCAGGACTTGCTGTCTTGTCCCTCACTGAAAGGAAAGGAGTCCTTCCTGGTGGAGGCCCCCAGCTGACCAACTCAGCTACCACCCAGGCCCAGAGCCAGGGCTTTGAATTGGTCCATCTCACCACCTACCCATCGATAAGCTGCTGGAGTGGGTAAAAGGGTCCATCCTGTAGAGCCATAGCCACAGGATCTCCATGATGCCTGGCAACAGCAGGATATCTGAGAGGAGTCTCAGAGAGGGTCCAGAATTGATGGCATAGCAGAAGCCAGAGGCCTTGAACCAGACCAATGACTCACTGCAATGAACATTTGCAAGTAAAGCTGTTTAGACAAAAGGGTTTACTGTGAGACACACCTCAGCTTCCAATGCTACTATGATGAACTAACATGTGATGGAGAGATAGGATAGATGGAAGATTGGGGTGTTACATATATAGTAGAACTGGAGACTCAACAACTCTGATTGGTATGAGAGAAGGCAGCAATTGATAGAGGATGAGGTCCTTGCCCAAAGAGGTTGGTGAGAAGTTTTTTTCTTCTTCTTTTTGTGGGGAGGCTATAAGCATGGAGGGCAGATATGGGAGGGCTGGGAAATGAATGGGATTGGGGCACATGATGTGTAATTCACAAAGAATAACAAAAAAGACATTCAGTTTAATGGTCACTTTATAAATGATTAAATTATTTACAAATGTATTCCATTTTACAGGGACAAGCTTTATTTAGCCTCCTGTATATGTTTTCAAGATTAAACCTAGAACAAGTAACTAAAAACAAATAAAGTTTATTCAAAATCAGATATACTTAAGAGACAGTCTTCAAAACTTTTTAGAGATGTGCTGAATATGGCATTTAAAATGTTTAATGATAAGAGCTTACTATGACAGACCGAGATCCCAGGAACCCTAAGGTCTCCAAAGAAGACAAATGAGCCATGACCTCTCCACCTGGATTGTAGTAATGCTAACCACTGGACAGAACTGCCCCATGCCTCACCTGCTGCCAAGGCTCTGTACAAACTGTGGATACTGTTGGTTGACTGCTCTACTTTGCCTCATTGCAGTAGGTCAGCCCCCCAATTCCTCCTCTACAGGAAAATCTCTCAGACCTGGTCTGGCAGCCCAAGGCCAGTGAAGCCACTGAGACCACAGGCTCCCAGCTCAATTATCTAGGTAGTGGGTAAGTCTCTGTCATTTTAATTGATACAGAGGCCACTTGGATTATGCTTCCTGCTATAATTTATCATTCTTAGATATCTGATGGTGTTGATAGCTAACTGTACCTTCATCAATTTAGCAGCAGCTACCTGGTCAATGCATTTCGCATATAAAAACCTTAGTCTGCATCTTGTCAGAGTTCCATTCATCTGATAGATACTACCAAAAAATCAACTGCAGACTACAAACTGCTCCAAAGGTGACCTATACTGAACCAGCCCCAGGTAGTCCTAGAGAACCTGAAAGCCTGGACTTGGTGAAAGCTGATGTAAACCAAGATGTGGGTGTTTCCTGACTCTTTAGCTGGGTCACCAAATCAGATGCTTATTGCCTCCTGGCCTTTGGCTAATATCCCAGCCTTCCTGGCCCCTGACAATGGTGCCCTAATTTCAGCAGGAAGTAGTTACAGGGGAGAATATGTCACCCTTTGCCCTCAACAAATGGCTGGAATATTAGGTCCAAAGAAATCCCTGGTAAAGGGGACAATAAATGGCTATTATAGTACCCATTGGCATACCAAAATTATATGACTTTAAAATATTGGTTCTATCTATGCTAAGTAGGTATAATGTATTAATGAACATTGTATCTCTTGATGCACTACAAATTTTGTTTCCCTCTGAAGAAGGATGCTAAGAACATATCAAGGATTTGACAGGGACATATGAGACAGGGAAGGAATGAAGAATCTGCCTGCCTCCATATTAGGCTTAAAAGCCATCTTATAGTAAAGACAAACTAGGCTCATTCCTATTTATGGTCTAATCTCTATTTCTCAAGGATTGTTCCATGCCCCACCCGTAACCTTAACCACAAATTGCTCTTGACTGTCTGTTCCAGGAATGGCAATCATGTCTTTGTTTAAAAAAATGTTTATAACCATCTTGCAACCCTACCTTTGTTTCAAAGGTTATATGGCTACCTTGTTAAGCCTACTGTTGCTATGAATCCCTTGTTATGCCCACCTCACAACCATGTCTTTGTTTCAGGAAGTTGTTAGGACTAACTTGTTATGCTCATGTTCTGCTCCTGTAATCCCACCTATTTTGACCACCAATCCCCCATTTGGAAACTCCTCCTCCAGAACTATAAAAGTCTATCTTCCTCCCATCCAATGCTGACCTCTTGAGCCCTGCCTTAGGGGAGGCAATGTATGTACATGAATAAAAATGTTTGCTTTAATTAATTGCTTACTTTATTAATTTGGCTATGATGATTGGGTCGGTGGTCTTTCTCTTCCCATCTTTGGGATTAACATTGTTAAAAGCATTATTTATTTAAATTTTATTTTATGGAGCCAAGTGTAATGGTGCATGTATTTAATTCCAGGCTTGGGAAACAGGCAGAGGCAGGCAGATGTCTGTGAGTTTGAGACCAACCTGATCTACATAGTGAATTCTAGGGTAGCCAGAGCTACATAGTGAGACCCTGCCTTTAAAAAAACAAAAAACAACAATAAAAAACAGAACAACAATAAAAAGAAGAAGTTTTCTATGTATGAGTATTTGCCTGTATGAGTTTATAAGTGCTACGTGTGTGCCTAGTGCCCACCGAGTCCAGTGCACTATATTATCTGAGTCTCACTAACATGGTTGCCTAAACATGAGCTGAACAAGTACAACAACAGTAGCCATCCCAAAGTGAATGGTGGAAACATCATCAGGGCTCAAGTCTACACAAAGGACTAAGGAATGCTGAGAGTGGGAAGAGCACCCCAACTGGTTAATCAATACCAAATGGTCAGTCCTGAAAACATACATATAAATAACACTGTCTAGACTGAGTAGGTTATATTTAGACATGTGTATGTCCATACATTTACATATAAACATATAATAACAATTAATGAAAAAGAGGTCATTGATTTGAAAGAGCAAGGAGATATGGTAGGGTTTGGAGGGAGGAAAGGGAAGGGGGGGAAATGATGTAGTTATAATCTTAAAAACAAAATAAAAATACTGTTGCATAGAAATTTTCTCTGAATTGAAACATTCCCTCATAGAAGGAGAGGGAGGCTCAGCAGACTCAGGAGTAGACAAAGTTCATGTTTGAGAAAGCTCCAAGTTACATGGTTCATCCCCCCAAGGTTATAGAAGCAGAAAACAACTGCTGGGGGAGGAGTTCACGTTGCTGAGGGAGACTCTCTGACTCCAGAGGGCTGTAAGTCAAGAGGGCACTCCAGGGTTGCAACTTTCATGAGTTGTCACGTGTGTGTGTGTGTGTGTGTGTGTGTGTGTGTGTGTAGGGGGCTCACCTTCCCAACAAGAAAATCTCAGCACTTGGAGACCAAAGGACAAGAACTGTTTAATTAGCACATAGCTGTAGCCTCTGAGCTATTGCCCAAAGAGGCCCAGCCCCACCAGAAATAGTTTATAGCTTATCTAGGGGTAGGCATTGTAATAATCTTGTTTCAGTGACCATTGATCTTACTAGAGTGGTCTTTTTATCCCTTTCCCAAAGGAGAATATCATCCCTCAGAGTTAAGTAAGTTTTTCAGGAGCTGGGATTTGCAGGGTTTTAGTTAAGACAGTTTTATCTTTAGCAAACAGGAGGTGTCAATGCTCAGGACTGGGTACAGGTGGGAGTCAGTAGTTCAGCTTCACACTGTCATCTCAGATCAGAGAAGAAGGAAGTGTTCCTGTTTAACCCAGTATTTCCAAAGCAACCTTACTAATCATATTTAATTAATGTTAAAGCTTGCTATTTTCTTTTTCTCCTTCATGCTGGGGATGGCTTTTCAGTGATGCAGATGCTTTTGAGGCATCCCTGCTCCTGTAGATAATCCCTCAAGCACATTCCTATTAGTAACTCCAATAGAAGTCATAGGTTCACTGTAGGTGGAAGTTTCTGTCCTGCTCACCAGTTCCCAAATAACTGACACAGAGGCTTATTATTAATTATAAATTCTTGGCCAATACCTCATGCTTATTTTTTTCTAGTTCCATCCATTTGCCTGCAAATTTCATGCTTTCATTGTTTTTCTCTGCTGAGTAGTAGTACTCCATTGTGTATATGTACCACATTTTTTTCATCCATTCTTCCGTTGATGGGCATCTAGGTTGTTTCCAGGTTCTGGCTATTACAAATAGTGCTGCTATGAACATAGCTGAGCATGTATCTTTATGGTATGAATCAGCATTCCTTGGGTATATGCCCAAGAGTGGGATGGCTGGGTCTTGAGGTAGTTCGATTCCTAATTTTCTGAGAAACCGCCATACTGATTTCCACAGTGGTTGTACAAGTTTACATTCCCACCAACAGTGGAGGAGTGTTCCCTTTGCTCCACATCCTCTCCAACATTGACTGTCATTGGTGTTTTTGATCGTAGCCATTCTGACAGATGTAAGGTGGTATCTCAGAGTCGTTTTGACTTGCATTTCTTTGATGATTAAGGATGTTGAGCATTTCTTTAAATGTCTTTCAGCCATTTGTGATTCTTGTTTTGTGAATTCTCTGTTTAGCTCTTTAGCCCATTTTTTAATTGGACTGTTCAGTATTTTGATGTCTAGTTTCTTGAGTTCTTTATATATTGTGGAGATCAATCCTCTGTCAGATATGGGGTTGGTGAAGATCTTTTCCCAATCTGTTGGCTGTCTTTTTGTCTTATTGACTGTGTCTTTTGCCCTGCAAAAGCTTCTCAGTTTCGAGAGGTCCCATTTATTAATTGTTGTGCTCAGGGTCTGTGTTGTCGGTGTTTTATTTAGGAAATGGTCTCCGGTGCCAATGCGTTCAAGAGTGCTTCCTACTTTCTTTTCTATTAAGTTTAGCGTAACTGGATTTATGTTCAGGTCTTTGATCCACTTGGACTTGAGTTTTGTGCATGGTGACAGATATGGATCTATTTGTAATCTTTTACATATTGAGATCCAGTTATGCCAGCACCATTTGTTGAAGATACTTTCTTTTTTCCATTGTATAGTTTTGGCTCCTTTGTCAAAAACCAGGTGTTCATATGTGCATGGATTAATGTCAGCGTCTTCAATTCGATTCCATTGGTCCCTATGTCGGTTTTTATACCAGTACCAAGCTGTTTTTATTACTATAGCTCTATAGTAGAGTTTGAGGTCAGGGATGGTGATGCCTCCAAAGGTTGCTTTATCATATAGGATTCTTTTAGCTATCCTGGGTCTTTTGTTTTTCCATATGAAGTTGAGTATTTTTCTTTTCAAGTCTGTGAAGAATTGTGTTGGGATTTTGATGGGGATTGCATTAAATCTGTAGATTGCTTTTGGTAAGATTGCCATTTTTACTATGTTAATCCTACCTATCCATGAGCATGGGAGATCCTTCCATTTTCTGATATCTTCTTCAATTTCTTTCTTTAGAGGTTTAAAGTTCTTGTAAAAAAGGTCCTTCACTTGTTTAGTTAGTGTTATCCCAAGGTATTTTATATTATTTGTGGCTATTGTAAAGGGTGATGTTTCTCTGACTTCTTTCTCAGCCCTTTTATCATTTGTGTATAGGAGGGTTACTGATTTTTTTTTTCCGCTTATAGAGTTTATTAGAAACAAAGGACAGAAAGTGCGCAGGCCTGTGGGAGAGACACGTGCATGGAGAAGGGAAGGGGAATATCGGCCGGACTTTTAAAACCGGCTGGGGGCGTGGCCAGGTCACGTCACTACCCTACGCGTGTGCGTAGACCACATGGTCATGTTGTGAGCTTACATCACCATGCAACGCCACGGGACTCTGATCACTCGAGACCCCTTGGCCCGGAACTTGCTAGGTGGAGATATCTGGGCCCACCGGGTATCCTAGCTACGGGACGCTTTTGATGCGGAAATGGCTAGGCGGAAGTGTCCGCCCAGTAAATGGAACCACGTTGTGAACCCTTCATTCCCGACTCTTTTACTTTTAAAAAGGAAAAAATTGTGGTTGACTGGGTGCGGGGGCGACGTTTCTCTTAAAGACTGCTTCCAGCTGAATAGTGGGCGTCGGTTGGCTCTTGGGGGGAGGGTGAAGGGTATCTTGTGAAGTCCGGGAATGATGATGGGGGGTCCTGGAATGACATTCTGCCTTCTCCTGGTTCCGTGGCTGTCCATCCGTACTGGTGCTGGGGACTCCCATTTAACAAGATACTGTTGACATAGAGCTTAGAGAGAAAGAATCATTATTATTTTGTTTTGGAGTTGTCATTTGTCTGAGGTAGATTTGGCCTGCCCAGATAGAGGCATGTGACATTTACCTGAGGTAGATCTGGTCTTAGTACTCTGCTTAATTTCTATCTGAGACAAGCCTCATTAGAGGTAATTCATATAAGGCACCTGTTTTCCTCAGGCAAGCCTTGCTGGAGGTAGTTTATTTAAGATACCTGTTTCCCTTATTAGGTTAACACTTGGGAAACACAGGTGATCAGTTGCTGAGTATTGAACAATGATAAATTATTGTATTACATTATTCCTTACCGCCTGGATATTTTTGATGGTCCTTTTTTTTGCCTCCGGCTCTGTGTGGCCCTGGTTGGAAAAGGAAGGGGTGGTACCTTATTCCTCTGGAATTGGCGGCAAAGCAGGGGATCCTGATGTCCTCTGGAGCTTGAGAGTGAGAGGCCCTGTCTGTTTCACTGTATATGAAGAGAGATTCTTCTGGGATGGAGGTGAGATAAAAGGTTTTAGGTGAGACAGGTGGACCAGTGAGGAAAGTCCTCGAGTTTAGCAGCTGTAGGGGTTACAAGAATTACTTTGAAGGGTCCCTGCCACTTAGGGGAAAGGGATGAAGGACACTGACCCGGAGGGGAAAGAAGAACCTGATCTCCAGTGTGTATTGGAGGTGGGCAAGGATTGTCACATGGCTGAGGCAGTGAACAGTCCGCATAGCTCCATAGAATAGACCTTAGATGACATAAAAGAGGGGTTAACAGACTATCTGGAACAGCTGGAGGCTTGGGAAAGACCTGGTGTTAGAACTGGTCTGAGGAGATATTTAACTTTTCCTGCTGCATGGCCATTATATGGCCTGAGACACTGATCCTCCTTTTGCTGTGAGAAGTCCATGCTCCCTCCAAATAGCAGCGTGGGACAGGAGGATATGAAAAGCATATTTGGAGTCTGTAGAGTTAGTGGCTAGGAGAAGAAGTAAGAGAGCTGCTGGCGTGTCTGGGAGGAGGCAAATGTGTGGAGTGAAAAGAAATGGATGCTCCTACCTTAGCTAGGAGATCCCTCCCCATTAAAGGTACAGGGCAACTTAGCACCACTAAGAATGTATGTGTGAGAGGGATGCCTCTGAAAATACAATTAAATGGCAGTGTCTGCTGAGGTAGATAAGGCTGTCCCTGTATCCGACAATAAAGGAGAGGTGGCATCCCAAGACTCCCAGGACTGAGTCAATGTCTCTGGTGTCCAGAAGGAAAGAAACGGATCGCTTCCCTGCTGCGTTCTGGGTTCCCTGTCATGTCTGTAGCCAAGCCTAGGTCTGTTGGTTGTCTTAGCTTGATGTACCCATGCATCTTGGTGCCTGGGGGCAGTCAGCTGACTCTGTCTTTCTAGGCAGCACTTTTAACAAGGCTGTTGATGGCCTAGCAGAGCATTCGGTAGCCCGTGGCCTTTTCCTCATTTAAAACAGGGACCCAACAGCTTTTGGAAGTCAGCGAGTGCCAGCACTTGGCAATTTTGTTTTCGGGCTTTTATCTCTTCCCTGGCACACCTTAAATGCCACAAGTGACTCTTTTGCCTGTGGGGTCAGGAGCCTCGCTCTCCAGATGCTTAAGTTTTAGTCAGGTAGGTCTGGGGAACAAGAGACAGATTCGTCCTTATCCTGAATTATTTACTGGTTTTAGGGCAGCCTTACAGAGGCCTGTCAGGAGACAGGTAATAAACCTATCTCTGGCTAGACAGCCACTCTGGGTGTTGTAGTCCCAGTGTGGCTCCCGGTCAGGAACCGCTTCGGCTCCTGGGGGGTGTGAAAGGTTAGTTTGATGAATTTCGTCTGCGTGAATCCTAGCCTGCTTCCCATACCCGCCTGAGCTCCTCAGAAGGTCATGAAAGGTGAGACTATAAGATTGAGTTATATATTGAAACTGTTTAATGAAGGAAGCAGAATTAGACATATAAGAACCCAGCTTACTTTTTATCTGAGAGAGTGGATGGAACATGAATTTTAATTATTGGTTCCTTAGCAAGATCTAGAGTCAGAAATTCTGGAGTCAGAGAATCCTCTGGTTTACATATAGCTAGGAGCATATGAGCAGGAGAGAAGGAAATGAGAAGAGACAGCTTAGCGTTGAGAGAGAAGAAAGCAACTCTTTCCATTTGCCTGAACGCCGACAGTGATTGGATAGCTCCCGTGAAATATCGGGATCCAAGGAGCCGCTAAGCGGCCAGTTTTTGTTATTGTCTAGAGTATACTTTGGCCATTTTTTCATACATAAACGAATTAGTGTAGGAATCTTTATGTGAGGCATTAAACTGAGAGGTTTTAAAGCTTCAACAAGACAGCCCAATGGAGAGGAAGGAGTAACAGAGTTGGAAGCCTTGTTTCCCATGTCTGCAGCAGAGGCAAAAAATAATAAAAATAATAAAGAAAAAATAAAAAGAAACGTAATCTGGAGCCAAGACCTCAGGCGTCCCCAGGGTCTCGGACGGATTTCAGGCACAGGCTGCTTCTAGGCTCGTCAGCCAAAGAAGCAGGGGCCCCCTCCACGGTGAGGAGAGGATCCCCCGGGAATCCAGACAACGTTTGCCCCTCTGTCAAGGGGATGGACGTGTCGGCCTCACGTGGCTCTCCAGGATGCACCAACGGCAGTGGCCCTAATTCGAGAAATATCTCAGGCTGCAGGCGTGGGAGACGGCTAGAAAAAGTTGGGCCAGTTGGCCAGCGATAGGGGCTGACCGTAGCCAATGAAGACCGTGGTTGGGGGTTCCCCTGGTCTCAAGAACACGTGTGAGGCGCCGGACAATCAACGGTCGTTCCCACCGGTTCAGGAAACCGTTTACGCCGGCCGAAAGTGGGGAGCACTCACCAATCCGGTCGGTGTTGGATGTAGTTTGGATGCGATTCAGGCTAATGGAGAGCGGTCTGTCGCGTACGGAGCAGATTCCCCGGTCCGCGGGCTGCCGGCGGAAAGCGCCAGCAGCGCCCGCTCGGTTTTGGCACCAAAATGTTAGTTTTCTGACTGCGTTGTGTTCTTACCCTGCAAGGAACGTCACGAAACACGACAGAATCCGCTTATAGAGTTTATTAGAAACAAAGGACAGAAAGTGCGCAGGCCTGTGGGAGAGACACGTGTGTGGAGAAGTGGGTTACTGATTTTTTTGAGTTGATCTTGTATCCTGCCACTTTACTGAAGTAGTTTATCAGCTGTAGGAGTTCCCTGGTAGAGTTTTTGTGGTCACTTATGTATACTATCATATCATCTGCAAATAGTGAAAGTTTGACTTCTTCTTTGCCAATTTGTATCCCCTTGATCTCCTTTTGCTGTCTTATTGCTCTAGCTAGAACTTCTAGTACTATTTTGAATATATATGGGGAGAGTGGACAGCCTTGTCTTGTTCCTGAATTTTCCAAATCTTAATACATTGAAATTATCGCATAATTCATAGTGACAACACATCAGTGGTTGCCCAGGAACAAAGAGTGATG
This sequence comes from Peromyscus leucopus, assembly GCF_004664715.2. Lineage (NCBI taxonomy): Eukaryota > Metazoa > Chordata > Mammalia > Rodentia > Cricetidae > Peromyscus > Peromyscus leucopus. The sequence goes on along the minus strand of NC_051076.1, from coordinate 75,474,934 downwards.
GAAGGTGGACTGCAACAGGGTGTGAAGAATATTTTGGAAATGATAAGAATGAATGTCTCATATCTTCAGTCTATCTGTCTGTCTGTCTCTGTTGTGTGCATACCTGTACATATGCATCTGTGCATTTGGAGGCCTAGCCTCCACTGTTAGGCATCTTCCACATCCACTTGACCTTACATTTTGAGACAGCATTTCTCACCGATTGCAGCTCACTGATTCAGCTAGGCTGACTGAAGTTCCAGACACCTTCCTGACTCTACCTCCCCAGCACTTGAATTACAAATGCACGCTGGTGTGCCCAGCTTTTACGGGGGAGCCAGGGATTGAAATTAAGTTCTCATGCTTACATACTAAGTATTTCCTGACTGCGCCATCCCCTAGACCTGTCTTAGATATTGATTGTGGAGGGATTTGGGGCTTTCTGTGTTGCACACAGCTATCAAAACTCATTAAATTATTTTCTCTCATGGATGGAAGTTATTGCTTGTAAGTTGTTCCTCAGTGCACTTGATAAGGAAAAACAAGTCTTTGCTGAGTCTCATAAAGTGATTCCCCATCTTGAATTTTAGTTTACAAAAGTTAAAAATAGCATGTGCCCAAGGCAGCAAACGGCAGGAAAATGACAGGTATTGTGGCTACTGCCTGGAGATGACATGTTTATAAGTGTGTCATGAATTCCTGGGATCTTTCTGGATCCAAAACACATTGTTGGTTTTCCACAAATGCTTTATGGTGGATGAGATTTCATTATCAAATATCAAATTATGAAATAATAATCTTTTACTTTTTTGTTTGTTGTGTGTGTGGATGCACATGTGTGCATGTAGAAGGAGAAGTCAGCATTTAGTGCTGTTCCTAGATGTCATTCATTTGGGACCAGGCTCTCTCAGTTAGTCTGGAGTTCTCTAATTAGGCTCCATCTAATTAGAGATCCATCTGTCTCCCACTAACCAGTGCTAGAACCACAAGCACATAACACTGTGCCCAGCTTTTTATATGGGTTCTGGGTATCAAACTTAGGTGCTCATATTTGTGTGGCAGGTTCTTTACCAACTGAGCTGTCTCTCCTCCTATTTTTGGTGATGAGTTTCATTGTGTAGCCCAGGCCTGAATGTTTAGATCTGGCTAAGTGTTAAGATTACAAACATGGGCTCCTCTGCCTGGCTCCAGTCAATCTTCAATTAGTACAGCTGTTGGGTCCCTGAGGATGATGATGATGATTGTGTTTGGAGAACACTGGGCAGAAAGGATCAGTGCTAAGGGATCTGCCTCAGTTTCCCTTTGCAGAGGAGCTTCCATGATACTGTGTGTGGGTTTAGACCCTCACTGGGAGAGCAATGCGTTGGGTGCTGCCCGTCATGTGTTCCCTTTCTGCCTGCGAGGGAGCATCACTTTCCCTGTGCTACTTGGGCAGGGCTAATATGCCTGAGCATCTACTTCCTCCCCCATGCATGAAATATTAACAGTGCCTGCTCTGGGATGAGACCTGGAGACACTCCCTGGAAGGTGCTTCTTGCCAGCAGGTGATGAATGATTGATGAATGAGACATAAAATATTGATGTTCTGAGTCACATATCAGGCCCATTTCTTCTCAAAGGGGCTTGTGTCTCATGTTATTAAATATAAGAATTCAGAGAATGGGCTGTTTTTGTCTCTGTTTGGGACATGACAGCTTTAGATTTGCCATGACTCAGAGATACCCTGGAACATTAAGACTGAGGCCCCTAGAACCTTTGCAGATGGATGCTGGGAATCAGTAACAGGAAATTTTACCTTCCTTGGACCATGGAAACTTATGGAAGGCTAGTTAATGAATTCTTAAGCTTTTGTGCATACATACAACTTACAGTGATATAGATATTCAGGAAAGTTAGATGTAGATATACGGGAAAGTTAGTGCTGCACTGTGACCACAGGCCTTGGCCTTGTCCTCTTCATCAACAAGCACTTCCCCCCTCTTTAGTCAGTTCTATGAATGAATCTGTATGCATGTTTTTAGTGATACTCATTTTAAGAATGATTTATCTTGAGCACTTGTGACTTTCTGAATGGGTCTATGTCTGTTACAAGGAAAACTGTCTTTCACGAGGGAGGAGATCTACACTTGTCTGTAGGTGTAAGGATAAGTACTTAGAATACAATCAGTAATTGTGTAGAGGACAACTGATGGGGAGCCAGGCCCAGGACACACCTGTAACGTAACTCCTATATCTGAGGCTCAGGGGACATTGGGGAAGAGAGGTGCAAAGACTGCAAAGCCAGAGAACCAGGAAATCCATTGTGAGATTAAGAGAAAAGACAGGGAAGCTGCACTCATAACACCTCAATAGAATGACTGCCTTAACAAGACCCTAACAGATACACCAATAGACATGCTAACATAGAGGGGGTACTCTCACAGGACCCCACTGCCTTAATAAGACCCTAACAGATACACCAATAGACATGCTAATGTGAAGGGGGCACTCTCAGAGGGCCCTCCACTGCCTTAACAAGACCCTAACAAATACACCACCAGTAGACATGCAAACATGAAGGGGGCACTCTCACAGGACCCCACTGCCTTAATAAGACCCTAACAGATACACCAATAGACATGCTAATGTGAAGGGGGCTATTGGTGAAATTATTAAGGCCACTCCATGTAGTAAAAGTGAGATTTATTTAATGGCACAATTTACAAATGAAGGGATAGCTAGGTGGTGGGTTCTGGGAAGAATGCAGTGCATTCCGGCAGTGTTCTCTGGAGAACTCTCCTCGGTTTACCTCTAGGGTCCAGGGTCCAAGCAGACAGAGAGTGCGGTGCATCCTGATCTCACGTCTTCAGGGCCCTCCCTTGGCCCTGCCTTGTAGGCGTGATAGTTACCAAAGCCTCAATGGGGGTTGAAACTTCCAGACCAAAGCCCCCTTTTTGTTTAAATAAGGAGGTTCTAACTTAATACAAGACTATATATACAAAGGTATGGTTATCAAATATTGTCCAGGAATAATGAGGGATAATGACCTAGATAAGATGGAACTACAATCAATGTGAACAATATCAAGCAAGAAACACATACTAAAATCCAGAGAAGTCTAGAGTGTAGGTAAATGGTATGTTACAAAGGTTATTCCAAAAGGTGTCCTATCCTAAAGAACCTGAATCTAATACTTAATATGTTCTATCTAAGATTATGTATATTTACTAAGTTGTAACTATAACTGCTAGTCTTCAATCCAATCAAAGACCTAAGAAGGAATATAATGGTACCTGAGAAATGGAAGATAGATGCAAGCAACTTTTGGCAATCTTGCAAGAGTAGACCAAGACAGCTGGCAGCCTGGACAGTCACCTAATGTTTCTCAGCATTGTTGGTGCATTCAAATTGGCTACAGGCCTAGAATATCTGACAGACCATTTTCAGAAGCAGGAATTCTGAATGACCATCTTACCCTGTCTTGGCAGAGTACAGTGGTCACTTTCCTTGTGTCCCTCTTGTCCAGAAAGGACAACATTGCATTTGTACTGTCAGCAGTTGAGGCAAGGGCAGTTCTTTGCCTAGTAGGCATTTTTTTGCCAAGAAGACAAACTTCCAAATGGAAATGTCTTAGAAGCCCAACATTCTCTCAGGATCAAATTGGTGCTGCCAGGAGCAATTGTGTCTCACATCAACAGAATTCTAAGTTATTTAAATGCCATATTCTCTAGGTCTATGAAGTGTTTGAAGATTACCTGTCCATCTGACCTATGTATCTGTAAATATGGATAACCTAACTAATGTAACTATAGAGATGACAAGCATAGGTGACTATAAATCTATGTCTTATCAACCGAAATAACCTAAGGACTAAGGCTTCATGTAAACAAAGTAAACAGTCTATAAGCAAATGTATGGTAAAGAACGATGACTTCAAAATTGTGACAATACACAAGATATTTATAACAGAGGTAGGAATATATACTGCAATATATAATATGACAATAATCTTAAATATATATCCATATACAGAATATCCTAAACAGAAGTAGAATATACATAAAGTATGACAGATATAAATTTACATTTGCATCAATATACAAATATTTCAAATAAGAGTAGAAGTATATGTACATTATAATAAATATAGTTCTGTATTTGTATCAATATAAAAATTATCTTAAACAGGAATATAAAAGTAGTTTGCATTTGTATCAACATATAAGAATCCATAACAATGCAAATTATCTAAGGCTGCTATTTTACTAAATTTCTTTACTAATATATACAATAATCTACCATAATATCTTATACCTATCCATTCCATTTCTTCTTTTCCCTTTTTTAGGAGAATACTGAGTCTAATATTTTCTTCTACCCCCAACACTATAACCATTATCCATAACCCTGAGAAATATGAAAATTTAGGGAGAAGTGGCGTCATTTTCTGAGAATTGCTTCCTGCTGTTTAGGGGGTGATGTTATCTCTGTTGGGTACTGTGAGAAAGCTCAGATAGTTAAATCTCAGTTAGACTAACTGTAGGTTCTGCAGCAAGTCTTAGAGTAATGGGTAAGATTGTCTGAAATTCTGGCAAGAAGCTGGAATGGCTACCCACTACAGGGGCACTCTCACAGGGCCCCCCACTTCCTTAACAAGACCCCAACAGATACACCAATATACATGCTAACATGAAGAGGGCACTCTCATAGGGCCCCACTGCTCGATAAAGAACTATAGGCAACCAAGGAAACCTGAAAGTGGGAGAAATAGTCTTCCCAAGAATGAGCCCCCTAATTGGTCATCCAACACCAAATGGCTAGCCTTGAATTCACATACATACAGGCAACACTGATCAGAACCAGCAGGTTTTGCATATATATAAATGCATACATATGTATAAAAGGTAGCGCTGCCCTGTGATCACACCCTCTCCTTTGTCCTCGTTATAGATAAGCACTTGTACTCTCTTTAGCCAATTCTCTCCCCCCAAGACAAGGTTTCTAGGTGTAGCTCTGCTGTTCTGGACCTCATTCTGAAGACCAGGCTGTCTTTGAACTTGGAGATTGCCTGCCTCTGCTTCCCAAGTGCTGAGATTAAAGATGTGCACCATTGCCGCCTGGCTAGCCTATTCTTTTAATGAAAAGTATAAATACATTATCTTGACCAGCTGTGATTTTCCTCAAAAAGAAGCTGTAAATTTGGGAGGGAGCAAGGTGAAAGGAATGGGAGAGATTGGAGGGAGGAAAGGGAGGGGGAAATGATGTAACTATAGTTTAAGTTAAAAATAAAATAAAAATTCAAAAATACAATGAGAGAAAAAAGATTTATTTTACTTTTAAGTATTTGGGTATGTGTGTATATATGTGTGTGTGTGTGTGTGTGTGTGTGTGTGTGTGTGTGTGTGAATGTGTGTGGAGGTGATTACAGAGGCCAAAGGACTGTTGCCCTTTTCTTTAATTGTTGCTGCTTTTTGTCACAGCTGTCCGAATCAGCAACTGCAACTCCACTGCTACCAGCAGCATTAGGTCTCAAGGGCCATAGATGGAGGGAATTCTGTTTTCTCAGGCTCCGACTCATGCAAAACTACAAAGGAAACTTAACTAAACCTCTGTCTTTCTAAAGGACTTAAGATTCAAAGGTTAAGGTGGAATTCTGCTCTTCAGAGAGGCTGAATAGCAAGTAGCTCCCCTCCCCTCCTTGCTTGCATCCTCCACAAAAGCCCTCATGCTCCTCCCCATCCCTACTTAAAAAGAGCTTCTCCACCTGGCTTCTCCCTACTACTTCCTGTCAGCTAGTTGCTGATGCAGCCCCCTGATTGCAGGGGAATTTTATCTAACCATATACCTCTTTTCATCATTAGACAAATGTTCCAGAGCATAAACAAAAGTAACACACCTTAAAATAATACTCTACAATATTTCACCCTTTTTGTCTAAACAAAAAACTGAAAGGTTTTAACTTTAACACTATAAGACTGTACACAATAAGAACAATTATCAAGTAAAGATTACATTCACAATGTAATGAATTCCCTTTCATTTGTGTTTGGCAAATTAAAAGTAAATATTCCATTATCTATTCTACCTTAATGAATCTAAAGTTTTATACCTAATTTACTCTCTTTCATAACTAGGGAAAACTGCAGCTATAACTGTCTAGTCCACAGCTACATCAAACACCCCAGAAAGATAACATTATTTAAGTAAACAAAAAGTGCATTGTAAACAATTTTCAAAACTCTAGCAATGACAGAGACATCTGACTGCCTAGACAGTCACCCAAAGCTCCTTCTTCAACATTGGGGCATCCATCTTATGGGCCCATAGTATCTAGCAGACTTCTCAGTGAATCAGGGACTTTGAAAGACTGTCCTGCCTTTTGTTGGCAAAGTTCATCAGTTGCTTTTATCTATAGCCTACAGAATATCTGACAGATTCTTCTATGAAACAGGAATTTTGAAGGACTGTCCTGCTTTGTTTTGGCAAAGTTCAACAGTCACTTTCCTCTGTGTCCTGCATGTCCAGTCTGCACATCACATTGTCAGCAGTCAAAGGCAAGAACAGTTTCCCCTCTCCCAGTGGCTAATCTTGCCACAATGAAAGCAACTCCATACAGAGTTTCTTCAATGCCCATCATCTTCTCTTCTCTCAAGTAAATTGGTGCTGCCAGGAGCAGATGTGTCTCATTGTCATGAAAATCTTTAAATTAACAAAACATTTTAAATGTCATATTCTATGAATCTTTGAAGTATTTGAAGACCATCTATCTAAAATATATCTATTTAACCTAGAAAACATACCTGACATATCTACAAATTTGATTGTTAGAAATGACTAACTACTGAACTATGTTTCTTGATTATCCCATACAGTTTATAATAATAGCTTTCAAAAAACTGGAACTTTACCTTATTTTTTTTTTGTTTTTCTTTTTATTATTAATTTTTAAAATTAAACTCATGATATTAATCACATTCGTGGTATTCATAGATTACATTCACAGTATTTGTTCAAGTATATATATAAATTTTAAATGTTGAATGTCATTTCTTGAAGGGGGTAGGGGGTCTTAAATACAGGCTTACAGCACAAAGGGAGGACCCTGGAGGGCAGAAGTTCCCTACTGATGCTTTACAATCTTGCATCCAAGCTGTTAACGCCCATTGTTCAGGATACACAAACAAGGAACTTCCCTTAAGTTACCTTATATTTTTAAATGAACTGCATAGATACAATACCTTAAACTAGAGTAAAACACATATACAATATGTGGTAACAAAAACAACCTTAATTTGCATCATTATACAAAAACCCTGTAGATAAGAGTTAAAACATATGTACAATGTAACAAAAAGAACTTTAAGTTTATATCCACATACAAAAATCTTTTATACAAAAGTATATACATATGTATATATATACATATATCTATATACTGTGTTGTAACAAAAAAATTAAAATTTGTATCAATATACAAAAGTCCTTACAAATACAAAATACTTGAGATTAATAGTTGTTCCTTAGTTTATAGTAGATTCAGCAATATAACCTTCCCGCCTCTCATTCCTATATTCCCGTAAATGATAACAAGCATTCATAACCCACCGAATAACCACAAACTACCCACACCACCCAACTCTTGGGAATGTAGGCATAGTATTCTACATACTGCTTCCTGCTGTCTGTGGACAAAGTATCTTTAGGGTCCCAGAGAGAAAATTTTCACATAATGACCAAGTCCTGGGAAGACCAGCAGTAACCTTTGGTGATAGATGGCACCTGTCAAGTTTCAGGGGGTCTTGCCTGATCAAACCTGGTCCATATTAACCCTAAAGGAATCCACAGTTTCTCATCTTCTGTGGGAAAAAAATTCTAAAGCATTTTTTATTTCCATTTGACAAATATATTTTTTGACTTTTTAAAAGTTAAGGCATTCCTAAAGCATATAGGCTGATGCATTTCAACAGTCCCTTTTTCAATTCTAGGTCACTTTACAGCTGTCCTTGATTTTCAACAACCCCCCCAAAAAATCCAAAGAAATCAACACAATAACATACAAGATCCAGACTACTTAGGTATTACCCATCTTACATGGCTTTTTTCTTTTGCTCTCACTTTAAAGAGTTTATTTTATATTCTTCTTTTTTTTTTCTATTACTAAGCTCTTTTCCTTTTGTTAAGCCTATGCACATTGTTAAACACTCTAACCTGTTTAGAGGTTTTTCCATCTGGACCTCTTTTACTGAGTGTCTTCTAGCCCTTTTGACCACATGAACAAACTTTAAATTGCTAAGAGGCATGGTACCCTGCCCACGGCTTTTGAGGCTGGCTCTCCCCACTTCTCAGGTTTGAAGCCTGGTCAGAGGTTCGTGCTGAGAACTGCATTAAACCTTCCTAGAGCTCTAACATGCCAATGCTTGAGCTGTGGCAGGCATTTTTACTTAGTTTTTTTGTTCCTACTTAATGTACTGACTGTCCAAGGGCTTACCAGCAGGCAAAACCTCTTAAAGGAGACACATTCTCTTTTTTTTCCAGCTTTCTCAGGCTCTAGATGGATATTTGAGCCTCAGATTTGTTTGCCATAATATTGTTGGGGGTTTTATTCTTTTTTGGAGGCCTGCCACCAAGCTCCCAGATAAATCACACATGGAGGCTTAGTCTTAAGTATATACACCTGGCCATAGCCTGGCTTGTTTCTTGACAGCTTTCCTTAACTTGTCCTGTCTAGCTTTTCCTATTCCTTTACTTCTTTAAATCTTTTTTGTTTGTTTGTTTGTTTGTTTTTGTTTTTTCAGACAGGGTTTCTCTGTGTAGCTTTGCGCCTTTCCTGGAACTCACTTGGTAGCCCAGGCTGGCCTCGAACTCACAGAGATCCGCCTGCCTCTGCCTCCCAAGTGCTGGGATTAAAGGCGTGCGCTACCACCGCCCGGCAACTTCTTTAAATCTTACTTTTACTCTGTGGCTTGCTGTGTAGTTGGCGCCTGGAGTTCCACTCCTTCTCCAGGTACTTCATTTTTTCCCCTCCTCCCAGATTTCTCCTTCTATTTATTCTCTCTGTCTGCCAGCCCCGCCTATTCTTTCTCCTACCTTACCATTGGCCGTTCAGTTCTTTATTAGACCATTTGGAGTTTTGGACAGGCACAATAACACAGTTTCACAAAGTTAAACAAATGCAACATAAACAAAAGTAACACAACTTAAAATAATATTCCCCAACAGGAGAGGGTGTCTGGTCCCTGGAGCTTGGAGTTACTTGGGTTGTGGACCATCTGATGTAGTTGCTGGGAATCAGATCCTCTAGAAGAGCTGCCACTGCTTCTAACCACTGAGTCACCTCTAAAGGCCCATCACTACTTTCTGATCAACATTCTTCGAAGTATCAATTCGAATGATCAATTGTCTTGCCTTTGTAGAAGACCAAGTAAGGGTTAGACTCTTTCATGGACTCAAACATGTATCCCACCTCCATTTTTTCAATAGTAAAATTCTGGTAACATTCATTATTCATTATTTAAACTAAATATATCTCTAGCTGAGCAAGCAGTAAAATTATATTATGTTTTCTTCCCTGTAATATTTTTATTTTTATTTTTTGAGGTTAGAAATTACCTTTGTATTAGTTACTTCTCTGTCCTGTGATAAAACATCATGACCAAAAGCAACTTAAAGGAAAAGGGTCTGTTTGGGTTATGGTTCCAGAGGGTTAAAGCCTATAATGGTGGGGACAGCATGGTAGCAGGTGGGGGAGAGAGAGAGACAGAGACAGATAGGCAGAGAGAGACAGAAAGAGACAGAGAGACAGAGACAGACAGAGAGACAGAAAGAGACAGAGACAGAGACAGACAGAGAGACAGAAAGAGAGAGAGAGAGAGAGAGAGAGAGAGAGAGAGAGCAAGAGAGCACAAGAAGAGGAACGAGGCTATAAACTCTCAAGTCTCACCCCAGTGATATACTTTCTCCAGCCATCAAGGTGGTGTCACCAACTGGGACCAAGTATTCAAAGATATGATCCCATGTGGGACATTTCTTATTTAAATCACAATAACCTTGCCTTTGATTTTCCTCTTTAAGACCCCTTGTCCCTCTGTGAGCTCCCTTCCAGGCCCCCTTTCTGGTAAAGTCCACATAGGACCCATATTTAAGATAAGACCAATAGGTTCCCCACAATCATTCTTTTGTCCTCTGGCCGTTTGTCCATAGGCAGCCACTAACTGGGGTCATCTCCAGAAGGAATCATAGTCTGCTTTTCTGGCATGGGCAGTTCCATCACAGCATGGTGGAGTCTGAGGGGTGATCTCAGGCTGGCTTGTTTTTCAGCAGAAGCATCACCTGAGGGGTAAAGCATAAACCCTCTGGGGGCAGTTATTTATATTGATGGGGATCTAGGAACCAGAGTTGCCCTTGAACAAGGCTGCCCTCCAGACAAACTTATGTGACAGGATCTGAGAGGCTGAGTGGGGATTAGCTTGGATATGCATCCATGGGATAAGGGGGACCCTGGGGGCAGAGCAGGCGCTCAATGTTGTCCTCATCCCTGTGTTGTTTGAGCTGCTCAATTTTAGAGGCTGGTTTGGGTTTTTCTTGAGAGACACTCCTGAGTCCACAGCAGCCTTGGCATGGGTGTGGTGTATCCATGGCTTGACATCATGTGTTGTTGGTTGTTTTTACTCTTTTGACTCTTTACCTCTTTTGGGGGACTCAGCTCCCTAATAAATCACACAGAGGCTTATTTTTACTTATGAATGCCTGGCATTAGCTTGGCTTTTTTCTTGCCAGCTTTCCTTAACTTAAATTATCCCATCTACCTTTTGCCTTTGGGCTTTTTCCTTTTCTTACTTCTATATACCATACTTTCATTCTTACTCTTTGGCTGGCTGTGTGGCTGTGTGGCTGTGTGTCGGTGTGGCTGTGTGGCTGTGTGGCTGTGTGGCTGGCCTCTAGTGTCCTCCTCACCTTGTTTTTCTTGCTTCTTCATCTTGGTCTTCTCTGATTTTTCCTCCTATTTATCCTCTCTGTCTGCCAGCCCAACCTATCCTTTCTCTTGCCTAGCTATTCGCCATTCAGCTCTTTTTTAGACCAATCAGATGTTTTAGACAGACAAAATAACACAGGTTCACAGAGTTAAACAAATGCAACATAAAAGAATGTAACACATCTTTGCTTCATTAAACAAATATCCCATAGCATAAGCAAATATAACACATCTTTAACTAATATTCCACAAAACACCTGCAACTTTAAGAGTAGAGGATAACCTGATAAGGCCTTCCTATTGAAGCTAGACTTCTCTATAAATTCTTTGTGAAGTGTCAGCCAAGTCTCTCAAGAACCCCTACAGGCAGGTGTCTTCATATTGTTGAATCCCTCTGTGCCCTTTGTGATCAGTGGAGGTGGGTGGCCAAACATAGTCCCCAAGGCCACATTTACAGGCCATACAATACACCCTAAACACTACAATTGGCAGAATTTCTGGCCAAGGGAGGTCTGTTTCTTGTCCTTTTTTTCTTTCTTCACCAGTTTCATTTTTAAAAGTCCTATTTATTTTCTCAACCAGGCCTGAAGATTGGAGGTTTTACCATGCGCACAAGTCCCAAGTTAATTGTCTGTGCCAATAGGAAAAGGTTCTACTCAGCCTGAGAGAGTGCACAGTTATGTGCAGTGTCGCTGTGATGAAATGCCAGACAGAAGCAACCTAAGGGAGGAAGTGCTTGTTTTTGCTCACAGTGCACACCAGGGATGCTCCTGCTTCTGCCTCCCCAGTGCTGGGATTAAAGTGTGTGCCACCTTGCCTGGCATGTTTTACCTGGCACAGGTCCTCATGCTTACAAGGCCAGCCTTTAGTGACCCAGCTTTGCCCCGGTCTTTGCTAGATGTCTCCCCATTCTGGAGGAAATAATTCCTTTCTGCCCTCAGAGGAGGCTTCCTAATTCCAGCCAACCACATCCTATGCTTTTCCAAATCTCCCAGAGGCTCATGGAACATTTCTGATATGCCATTCACTTTTTGAGTTGCATTTAAACTTGTTTTTCTTCTCCCCTGGTCTATCCTCTTTGGATAGAACAAGTAGCTGAGCTTCCTCTGAATGGCTGGTGTTTTGTTTGTTTTGAGACAGAGTTTTGATATATAACTCAGGTGATTCCAACTTTGCCATTCTCCTGAGTGCACAGATTATAGGTGTGTACCATGCTGCCTGGACTTGGTTTAAATTTTATCTTTTGGGGTATAGTTTTGTTTTGTGGACCATCTGTTTCACTCTTCCTTAAATTCCTGGGGAAATATGTTATATCAGCAAATATGTTGCACTTATTACAAACAAGTGCACCTATCCCCAGCATAGGTGAAGCTCTGAATAGTACGGTTTGTAGTGGTTTGCATAGGAGTGACCCTCATACACTTGTGTGTTTGAATGCTTGGCCCATAGAGAGTGGCACTATTAGGAGGTGTTGCCTTGTTGGAGTAGGTGTGGCTTTAGAGGAAGTGCACCACTGTGGGTGAGGGCTTTGAAGTGTCATATGCTCAAGCTACACCCAGTGTGATACACAGTCTCCTGCTGCCTGTGGATCAATATGTAGAGTCTCAGCTCTTCTCCAGCACCATGTTGCCTTCATGCCACCGTGCTTCTCACTATGATGACAATGGACTAAAACTCTGAACCAGTAAGCTGGCTCCAGTTAAATGTCCTTTATAAGAGGTACCGTGGTCATGGTCTCTTCACAGCAATAGAAACCCTAACTAATACACTGTTCCTGGCATGTCCACTTTTACATTGTGTGACTTCTTTTCTTTTTAAAGATTCATTTATTTAATTAACTTATTTCATTTGTATGTATGCCTGTCTACTTAGGGTGTTGGTGTGCTCCTCTGGCACTCTCCACTTATTCCTTTGAGGCAGGGTCTCTTCCTGACCCTAGGGCTCTTGTTTTCTCCCTGAGGCTGGAAGCCAGCAAGCTTCAGTAATCGTTCTGTCTCCACCTTCTCAGAGCTGGGATTACAGGTATGAGCAGGATGCCTGGCTTCTTGTGTGGGTGCTGGGATTTGAACTCTTGTCCCCACCACTCCACAGCAAGTGCTCTTCACCATTGAGCCACTGCTCCAGCTTCTTGAACTCATTTTCAAAGCATTTTTGATGGTGCTGCATCAAGTTGTTAGACTGTGATGATCTATAAACATACAGACCAAAAGACAAGCAGCATAAAAACCTTGGACTGTAGAGGCAACACATGTCAGAAATAAATGGTGGCCAGCAGGAGCTGGGAGTAAACCTACAAAGGACAGAAGATAGTACTGGGCATCTGAGAGGTCTCTGGGATGTGATGGGAGTCCATGATTGAGGTTACTAAGGGCACTTGAATGTTTATGCAACCCTAACTTAGATGGATCAGCATTTCTGACAAGTTTAGAGGAATTCTTTATCTGGATCCTATGGTGCAACAGGGTCCTTGGAGAGATGTACAGCAGTTTCAAGGCTCAGCTCTGTCGTTTAGTCTGTTGTTCTGAACCTTACTGAGAATTTATTGTTCACCTAGTATATAATATGTTCTGTGGAACAGTTCAGTCAGAAAAGTGTTTACTTTGCAAGTGTGAGTTCTTGAGTTTGATCCTGAGAACCCAAGTAAAGAAGCTGATGTAGTTGCATGTGCCTATAATCCTAGTCCCAGGGGAGCCGAGGCAGGTGTATTGCATGGGAGGCAGAGGAGTTGGATGGACAGCTGGCCTTACCTACTGGGTGAGCTCCAGGCCAGGGAGACATACTGTCTCAAAAAACAAGATGGATGCTTCTTGAGATGGCACAGGACTTAATCCCAGGACTCTGGAGGAAGAGGAAGTTTGATCTCTCTTTGTTCAAGACCAGCCTGGTCTACATAGTGATCCTACACTAAACAATGAGACTATGCCTCAAACAACAACAACCCCCTCCTCCCAAATAACCTCCAAAACAAGATAGATGGCAGCCAGTTCTCCTCTGTCCTCACTAACAGGGTGAGCTCTCCAGCATTGCTCTGGCTAATTTACTTCTTGCAGCAATGAGCAAGGCATGTGGCCTGTTCTCCTGCTTTCATGCCCTCAGGGTTGACTCTTTCACATCTACACCATTAGGGCCAGCTGTATTGTGTTGCCCAGGAGAGGTGCAGGGGCCAGTCTCCTGAGTGATGCTCTTGTGACCCCAGGAACAGCTCCTCCACCTGTCTCAGGTATTGATGGGTGGGAGTTGGGGGGGAGGGCATCTCTCCTCCACCCATGTTACCACAGGCCTGATGAGTAATGAAGACGGCTCTCCTTTGCTCATAATATCGGGGCTGGGTCACCTTCACTTCCAACCACTGGGCAGCTCTGCTCTGCTGCCTAGGTAAGGGGCAGGGCCATTTTCTGAGTGCTACAGCTGATAAGGGGGAGGATCAGCTCTCTAGTCTGTTGAAGGTGGTAAGGGGAGAGTTGTAAGGGGGTCATCTCTCCTCCATCCACCACCATATGACAGATGAGTAATGACAGACAGACAGCCCTTCCATGCTTACAACTTCAGACCTGGCTTACCCACACCTCTGCCAACAAGGTTGGCTCTATTTTGCAGGGCCTGTTCTCCGGCTCTTGTGACCTCAGGGCCAGCTCTTCCACCTGTCTCAGGTGTTGGTGGGTGTGTGGGAGGTCATCTTTCCCCCACCCATGCTGCCATGGGGCAGATGAGAAATGGGGACAGCTCTCCCATGCTCACAACTTTGAGTCTGGCTCACCCCCACCTTCCCTAACAGGCTTGGATCTTTTGTGCTGCCTTGGAGAGGTGCAAGACCCCCAAGTGTTGCAGCTGGTGGGGGCAGGGACAGCTCTTGTTACCTCAGGGTCAACTCTCCCACCTGCCTTAGGTATTGATGGGAGAAAGCAGGGGAAGGGTAACTCTCCCCAGCCCATGGCACTCCATGGCAGATGAGAGATGGGGCTAGGTTCCCATCAACAGGGTCATCTCTGCTGTGCTGCCCAGACAAAGTGCATGGCTTGCTTTCCCACATGTTGCAGCCAGTCAAGTGGTCAGTTCCCTCACCATCTCAGCCCACTCCTTTCCTCTCTCACCTCTTCAGCTATGCCTCTGTCCACAGGACCTGAACCATTCTGTCTCTCACTCTCCCATACTATACCAGACAATACCTCTCTTCACTCTAATTGTGCCCACCTGACTGGTACTACAAAGTATCAGGAGGGCTCTTGTTTTCTCCTTGGAGCCTGGGATGGACAGCCCCAGGCCTGTGTGTGAGTCTCCATGTCCCACTCAGGTTTCCATGATGCTGGGCTGGGCCATCTTCCTCCACGAAGAGATCATTATAGTGCCCATCTGCCTGGTGTGCATGGCTCTGTGTGGGCTCCTGGTTGGTCATTTGGCTGAGTTTTGCTCACCCCAGCCTCATGGCATAGGGTGGGCATTTTCTGGAGACTGACAGTGGGCTGGGGCTTGGCTGAGTTCCACCCAGAAAAGTTTCTTTTCTTAAATTTAACACTAACTCAAGGGGAGTCCCTGGCACAGTGTTTGACCCAAAACAATAATAGTAGTGTTATAATAATGATTGTTTTTATTGATTTCTTAGCAGAGTTGGAAGATGAGGTTTTCTGGACTGTGGGCTGGTAGTTCTCTGAGGGTCACACAGATTTGGAGGTCATAATCCATCTCAACACTTACGCCTCCAGTGAATTAGTACAAACAGTTTAATCACTGAAAATCTGTTTCTATCACTGTAAAATGTGGACAAATTCATCTTATTTGCAAGGAAAATTAAGAGTCTGTGGTGGGTCTAGAAACTGGCTGGGACCAGAGTTAGCCTTTGGCTTCTGCATGATTGCATGATAAGCTGCCTTGGTGCGAGCTACAGGCTTGTAAGGACCTTACCTGCTCAGCTATCTTGTCAACTGCCATCTTGTTTTTTGAGACATGTCTCTCACTGGCCTGGACCTCACCAAACAGGGTGGGCTTGTTTGTCAGCCCCAGGGACCTGCCTGCCTTTGTGTTCTCAGCATGAGGATTACAAGTGGCAGAAACCCTGTTATTTATTTATTTATTTATTTATTTATTTATTTATTTATTTATTGTGTGTTCTGGGAATGGAACTTGGATCTTCATGCTTATGTGAAAGTCCCTTTGCCCACTGAGATTTCTCCACTTTGCAATTATTACTGCATGTGTCAAAGAATTGCAGGATTGGTTGAACTCAGAAAAATGGATAGAACACCATGAATTCCTCTGATTTAAGTCACTGGGGAATTTGGAGAGTGCGGCAGGAAGCCAGAGTTTGTTAGTTGCAGCTCAGCTGGTAGGTGACTGATAGTGAGAGGAGACAGCAGAAAGATCCTGCAGAGACAATGTCAGACAAGTGAAAGGAAGGTGAGTGATGGAAAGGGAGAGGGAGAGAAAGGGATGGTAGTGAATACAAGGTACATAATAGACTGGAGTGAACATTCGCGTATGAAACTTACCACTGTGGGCTGGAGAGAAGGCTCAACAGTTAGGAGGGCACACTGCTTTTGCACAGAATCCAAGTTCTGTTCCCAGCACCATGTTGTGTGGTTCACAGCCTCGTGTAACTCCAGGGCCAGGGTATCTGATCTCTATGAGCACCTGTCCTCATGTGCACACACCCATGTGCAGACACACATACATACATACATATAAAGATTTAAAAAAATCTTAAAAATGCTTATCACTTTATACCATGATGGTTGACTTTGTCAACTTGACCTAATGTAGATATTCTTGAGAATAGAGTCTCAGTGAAGATTTTCCTACATTGGGTTGGTCAATGGGCATGTCTGTGGTAGATTGTCTTGATTGTTTGTTGACATAGGAGGACACAGCCCACTGTGGGCAGCACCATTACCTAAACAGGGGACCTGAACTGTTTAAGGGTTTAGAAATGGAGCCAAACACAAGCAAGTAAGCAAGGACACATGCACTATTTTCTCTCTCCTCTTGATTGTGGATGGGATATATGTGGTGATATAGTGTGAACCCTAATAAAATTTACCTGAAGATCAGAGAACAGAACAAGCCACTAGATTAAACATAGAGGCCAAGCAGTGGTGGCACACACCTTTAATCCTAGCACTTTGGAGCAGAGATCTGTATGTGTCTCTGTGAGTTCAAAGACACCCTGGACTACATGAGATTGACTCAGTCTAGGAGAGAAAACAGGGCCAGGCAGTGGTGGCACACACCTTTAATCCCAGTACTGGGAAGCACATATGCCTTTAATTCCAGGAAGTGATTGCTGGGTGGAGAACGGTATATAGGGTGTGAGGAGACAGAAACTAAAGGCTTTTTGGCAAAAGCATCCCTTTCAGCTAGAGGCTTTTTCGGCTGTGGACTCTCAGACTTTTCGTCAGAGGATTTGAGGGGTTGGAGAGGTGAGATGTGGCAGTGGCTTGTTCCTTGGTCTCTCTGATATTTCAGCATTTACCCCAATATCTGGCTCTGGTTTATTATTATTATTATTATTATTATTATTATTATTATTATTATTATTTTTAATTAAAAGACCATTTAGCAATTTGTGTTACAGATGCGATCATCTGTCTCAGGTGCCTCCACTTGTTGTGGAGTGTCCTTGAACTGCGAGCCTAAATCAACCCCTTTCTTAAGTTTCTTTTGGTCAGGGTATTTTATCCCAGTAACAGAAATGAAACCAGGATAATACACTAATAACAAAGTAAAGAAAAGCAACACAAGGCAAACTTTCCAGGCCAGTCTTCTTCTGAGCCCTGCATTTATCTTGTTCAAATGGCCTCCCCCCTTGTGCTGCCTTCTCCCTGCCCTGGGATGACCTCCCAGCCTCCCAGCCCCTCCAGCCCCTCCACTCATTTGCAATAAATCATGGCCTGTGTTGCGGCATGCCTCCTGCTGCTCTCCTGAACTTCTCTTTCTCTATGAATTCCCATCAGAGTTTTCTAATGTCTGGGTCTTTTGTTACATTTTATGCTTCAGGTACCTGGATAGCAGAGTGACCTGGATTTCTACAAGTCCCATCATGCTTGGAGGATGCTGGGACAGCCCTTAGGGCTGACAGGGAGTGTGACTTTCTTAATTCGTTGCTGTTCTGCTGTATCTCTGTGCACCTGGCTTCTCAGTTTCTGCTCCTTGCAATTTATCTATTTCCATTAAAGCAGGCTTTTGTCATTTGGAAGTTTATTATGTTCTGAGAACTTTACTCTTCCTTGTAGAAAAACTACTGTGAAGGAATGCTTTTCTTTAAGTCTGTCTGTCCTTCTTTTTGCTCAAGAACATTTGTGGTTTAACTTTTATTTTTTTAAAGTTGTTTTTTAGATTTATTTTATTTTATGAGTTTTAGTGTTTTGCCTGCATGTGTGTATGTGAACCACATGTGTGCCTGATGCCTGCAGGGTTCAGAAGAAGATGTTGTTCCCCAGAACTGGGGTTTGTGTGCTTGTAAGCCACCATGAGGATGCTGGGAACTAAATTGAGGTCCTCAAGGATGCAAGGGCAATGAGTGTTCTTAACCACTGAGATATCTTCGCAGTCCCTAACTTCATTTTTAAAAATATTGATTTTGTGTGTGTGTGTGCATGTATACGCACCTGTGTGTGTGCATGTGCACCTGTGTGTGTATGTGTGCATGTGCACCTGTATGTGTGTGCATGTGCACCTGTGTGTTTGTGCAGGTGTACCTGTGTGTGGAAGTGCAACTGTATGATTACAGGTGCACATGTGTGTATATGTATGTCCACCTGTGTTTGTGCAGGTGCCTGTAGAGTTCAGAGGGCACATGGCTGTCTGGGAGCTGGCATCACAGGTGCTGGAATCACCTGACCTGAGTGCTGGGATCTGAACTCCCATACTGTAACTATTAGTCTGATAGAACAGCCAGTGTCCTGACTGCAAGCTTGTCTCTCCTACCCAGTCTCATTTTAAACTTTTATTCTTATTTTGAAGTTTTTATCATGTGTATTCAATGTACATGGTACTTGGTACACCAGGACATTTTCATACAAGGACAGTATACTCTGAACATCTTTCCTCCTGTATCCTCTAACCACACCTTCCTTCCTCCTCTCAGTTTTAGCTGCTCTTCTAAAGAGTTTTGCTTCTGCTTTCATGCCAAATATACATAACTTTATGTAGCTATACAAAATCTTGGAGCCACAAAGGAGAAAAAAAATGTAATATCTCATGTCTTCGTCTCTTCCTCCATAGCATATAGGCTAGGGCACTCTACATCATGTAGGATAGAACTTCCTGCTACTCTCTTGAAACTTATAAAAACCAGAAACCTTCTTTTAAACATGTTTCATATTATTTTGTTTCTCTATGTAGTAAAGACTTATTCCATATTTAAGTGTATGTATGTGTGTGGATATGTACAAGTGAAGGCAGTTGCCTTGAGAGACGAAAGAATATGTTGGATCCTCTGAGATGGAGTTACAGGTGATTGTCAGCCACCTGATGTGGGTGCTGGGAGCTGGGCTCAGGTCCTCTGCATGAGCAGTTTTCACTCTTAACCTCTGAGCCATCTCTCCAGCCTCTCATGTTTATTTTTAATTATGTGGATGTGTGTGTATGTGTGTGTGTGTGTGTGTGTGTGTGTGTGTGTGTGTGTGTGTGTGTGTGTGTAGATTTGTGCTTGTGGGTATAGTACTCACAGAAGCCAGAAGAAGGTATTGGATTCCCTGGAGCTGGAGTTACAGACAGTTGTGAGTCACCTGATCTAAGTGCTGGGAACAAAACTTGGGTCCTCTATAAGACGCTGAGCCATCTCTCTAGCTCTAAGATACCTTCTTGGCTCTCAGCTTTTTGAGGGAGCAGAAGTCCTTTCTCCCCAGGTTTCAGGTCAAGCTATGACAGTGACTATATCAGAATGCAGCTCTTCTCTGCACCTGGAGCCTGTCCCCTCCCTTCAGCCCACCTGAAGCCTCATGTCCCCAGTGAAGCACTGCTCTTGCTCCATTGGGACCCCATTGTGCTGTCTTGGGCATGATGCTGTTTCTCTTCTACTTGCTCTTCCACTTCAGGGGCCATCATGCCCCATCCTCATCATTGTGAGCCTCTCTTCCCTGGTGCCAGCTCCTTTCTTGAGCCTGCCTATGACCTGCCTCTGGTTTATCACTGGTGTTGGTAATAATGGCTTCATAAACAGAAGGTAGCCCCCACCCTGCCCCTTAGATTTCAGGGAATGCTTTGGGAAAACTGGTGTTAGCTCTTTAAATGGTCTGTAGAACTCACAGTGAATCTGTCTGGGCCTGTTTTTTTCAGTTGGGGAATTTTAAAAACTTATTGCTTTGGAGGGAGTAGAGACTGTCTCTAACTTTGTTACCTCCTTTTGGGACCCTTCCCTCCTACTAGGTTGCCTCATTCAGTCTTAATAGGAGAGGAGGTGCCTAGTCTTACTACAACTGAATAAGCCATGGCTGGTTGATATCCATGGGAAGCCTGCACTTTTTTGAAGAGAAAGGGGGAGTGGATGGGAGAGGGAGGGAGAAGGATCGAGGAGGGATTGGGAAGGGAGGAAGTTGGGAGGGAGAGGAAACTATAACCAGGCTGGGAAAAAATTAATTAATAAAAATATAGAAAAATTACAGCTTTTATTTTATTGCTTTTATAGATATCTTTGTTTGTTTGTTTGTTTGTTTGTTTGTTTTTAAGACAGGGTTTCTCTGTGTAGCCCTGGTTGTCTTGGAAGTCATTCTATAGACCAGGCTGGCCTCA
Source organism: Peromyscus leucopus (assembly GCF_004664715.2). NCBI lineage: Eukaryota > Metazoa > Chordata > Mammalia > Rodentia > Cricetidae > Peromyscus > Peromyscus leucopus. Next base: position 75,454,281 of record NC_051076.1, on the reverse strand, counting down.
AACTCACGGAGATCCACCTGCTTCTGCCTCCCTAGTGCTAGTGCTGGGATCAAAGGTGTGCACCACCACTGCCAGGCTTGTTTTTTTTTTTTAACAATTTTTTTTTTAAGATTTACTTATTTATTATGTATACAGTGTTTTGCCTGCATGCCAGATCTCATTACAGATGGCTGTGAGCCACCATGTGGTTGCTGGGAATTGAACTCAGGACCTCTGGAAGAGCAGTCAGTGCTCTTAACCACTGAGCCATCTCTTCAGCCCCCCAGGCTTGCTTTTATAGATATCTCAATTGTTTATTTCTTTTTAGTTTAATCTTGACAGGTCTTATATGGCTAGACAGATATACATTTCATTTATATTTTTCAGGTTTATTGGAATATAATTTTCTCAGGCATGTCTTAGTGATTTTCTAAATTTCATTCATATCTGTTTTAATTGTTCCCTTTTACCTCTACTTTTGTTAATTTGTGTCTACTTTCTTCTTAGTTCATTTGGCTAAAGGTTTGTCAACCTTGTTTATCTTTTCAAAGAACTAATTTTTTGTTTTATCAATTCTTTGTAGATTTTTTAATTTCTTGTTTAATTTTTGCCATAATTTAATTCTTTGTTTCAACGTGCTGATTTTAGCTTTGGCTTGCTCTTGCTTCTCAAGGACAAGGTGCAATAACGAAGTTATTTATTTGATATCCCTCTGATTTTTAAAGAACAGATGTATTTATTTTGTTTTATGATGTATGAATATTTGCCAAATGTGTGTGCATGCACCATGTGCATGCCTGACACTCACAGAGGCCATAAAAGGGCATCATGGGTGGTTGTGAGTCACCGTGTAGGCACTGGAAACCAAAGCCCAGGCCTTTCTTTGTAAGAGTAGCCAGTGCTCTTAACTGCTGAAGACCTCTCTGATTTCTTTTTTAAATGGAGGCACCTAGAGTTATAAACATCCCCCCAGATCTGCTTTTATTGTATCCTGTAGCTTTGGGTGGGTTGTGTTTTCTTTTTCATTGGTGCTGGGGATTTTCTCATTTCGCTCTGATTTCTTTTTTTTTTTTTTTTTTTTTTTTTGGTTTTTCGAGACAGGGTTTCTCTGTGTAGCTTTGCGCCTTTCCTGGGACTCACTTGGTAGCCCAGGCTGGCCTCGAACTCACAGAGATCCGCCTGGCTCTGCCTCCCGAGTGCTGGGATTAAAGGCGTGCGCCACCAACGCCCGGCATCGCTCTGATTTCTTCAGTGGCTCATTGTCATTCAGTAGGTGTTGTTCAGTTTCCATGAGTTTGCACAGTTCCATGGCATCTCCTCGTCCTGATTTCTAGCTTTATTCCATTGCTGTCAGATAGAACACATGAAATCACTTCAAGTTCCTGTTATAAAAATACAGCAACAGTCACATCACATTGCCTCTTCAGCTCTAGTGTTTTATGATGTGAAGGAACACTGATGATACTGTGTCACTCTGGTTCCAGTTACTGTGGGGGTGATGGAGAGAATCAAAGCAGAGGGAGACTATTGATCATAGAGGGATGAAACCAGAAAGGGCAGCTTAGCAGTGCAGAGCACCTGCTGCTCTTGAGTTCAGCCCTGACCACCCACATCATGTGCAGGTGGCTCACAACCACCTGGGATTCCATCTCCAGTGGACCCCATGCCTTTCACCTCCCATTAGCTCCTGTACTCATGTGCATGCCCCCCCACCATGGACATGTGATTGAAATAAAATCTTAAAAAAGAAAGGGACAGTAAGGATATGGGGGATGAAACAGCTATGACAAAAGCAGACTGAAAAGACAGAAGAGATGCAACCAGTCGACTTTGTCCTACTCTCAGGAGGTGATGGCTGCATCCTTTCCTGGTGTTCCTTCCTGGGCTTCAGATGTCCATCACACTCTATGTTCCTTCCTGGGCTCTGGATTTCCATCACACCCCATGTTCCTTCCTGGGCTCCAGATGTCCATCACACCCCATGTTCTCTCCTGGGCTCTGGATTTCCATCACACCCCATGTTTCTTCCTGGGTTCCAGATGTCCATCACACCCCATGTTTCTTCCTGGGCCCCAGATGTCCATCACACCCCATGTTTCTTCCTGGGTTCCAGATGTCCATCACACCCCATGTTCCTTCCTGGGCTCCAGATGTCCATCACACCCCATGTTCCTTCCTAGGCTCTGGATTTCCATCACACCCCGTGGTCCTTCCTGGGCTCTAGATGTCTGTCACCTTCTGTGTTCCTTCAGATGTCTGCCACATCCTGGGTGGTCTTTTAGTAGGCTAGGTCACAGATGCTGAACCCATCAGTGAAAGACTCTTCAGTGGTAGGGATATACATGCTGGCTCAGCCCCTGAGCAGTCCTTCTTGATGGCTAGTGGATGCTTGGAAGCCTTGTCTGTTTCCTTGAGGACTCAGTCTCTGACAAGGTTTCTGTCTTGCTGAACATAGCATAGTTCTGACTCAGTTTCCCCCATGGTATAGAGATGTTCTGCTGGCTAGATTTCAGTGTACAGTTCTCTGATGTTTACTCTGGGTTTCTTCGGTGTGCAGTTCACAAAAGGTATGGGGTGGCCAAGGTTCTCTCTGGAGGGGCCTCTTAAATTATATTTATTTATTTGTCTGTAGTGTATGTGTGTGTGTGTGTGTGTGTGTGTGTGTATGTGTGTGTGTGTGAATGTGGCATGGTGTGCAAGTGGACCATAGAGAGGAACTTGTAGGCGTCTGTTTTCCCCTTTTTCCACACAGAATGAGGATTGAACTCAGGTCATCAGGCTTGGCAGCAGTCCTCTTACTTGCTGAGCCATCTCACCAGCCCAGAAAGGGCATTTTAAAGTGATTTCTTGCTCTTGCTCTGGTGGAGTGTCTAGGAGAGAGGTTTCCCCAGTGCCTCCCTTCCCTCTGTGGTGCTGCCTTTTGCTTTCCTCCCTTCTCCTTTTCTTCTCTTTAGAGACATTTACAAATGTCTATCTGGGCCTGTGAGATGGCTCAGCACATACAGGGGCTTGCTGCCAAGCCTGACAGTTTGAGTTCCATCCCTGGCTCCCATGTGGTTAAAGGAAAGAACTCACTCACCTCCAAATTTGTACCATGACACACCTTTACCACCCTCTCCCCCTCAATAAATAATGTAAAATAAAGTCTGTTGCTTAAAGTACAGTGCTGATTTCCTGAGGCCCTGTCTTATGCTATGGCTATGATCACTCCTCCTCCTTGAGATGGCGAAGCTCTCAAAACCATGCCATCCCTCTGAGACAGATTCTGCACTCTGCTTTAGAAAGTTTTCTATCTTGTTTCTGAAAAATGGTGATTTTTTGCAGCTGTCTCCCTCTTTTGAAGCTGTTACATGACTTCCTTAAGTTTATTCCTAGAAGTCCTAGCAGTCCATGCAGTGTGACACCCATCACCTCTCATCCATGTTTAGCAGACCATGTTGTGTGACACCCATTCACCTCACACCCATGTTTAGCAGGCCATGTTATGTGACATCCATCACTTCACATCCATGTTTAGCAGGCCATGTTGTGTGACATCCATCACTTTACATCCATGTTTAGCAGACCATGTTGTGTGACATCCATCACTTTACATCCATGTTTAGCAGACTATATTGTATAGCATCCATCACCTCACATCCATGTTTAGCAGGCCATGCTGTGTGACACCTGTCACCTCACATCCCTGTTTTTATTAGACTTTCAATTTTCCCTTTACTGCCTTCACCAAATTTGCAGGTGGGATTTTGGGGGCATAATTTCTGTATCAGTTACTTGTCTTATTGTAATGACAAACTACCATACAAAAGCAACTTGAGAAAGGGCTTATTTTGGCTCACAGTTGAAGGGCACAGTCTATTATAGTGAAGGCATGGCAGTAGGAGGGTGAGGCATCTGGTCACATTGTAGTCACAGTCAAGAAGCAGAGGGATGAATGCTGGTACTCAGCTTACTTTCTTTTTCAAATTTCTTTTTTATTGTTTGGGAATTTCATACATGTACATGTTTACAATATACATTGCTCGTACTCACCTCCTAGTCCTCTCCCATTCCCTCTCTCCAATTTCTTTCTCCTTTTTCATCAGTTTGGGGACTCCAGCCCATAGGACAGTGCTGCCTACATTCAAAGTGGGTCTTCCCTTTTAATAATTTAATCTAGATAACTTCTAGACAGGTGCCCTGGGATCTGTTTCCATGGCAATTCTAAATCTCATCTAGGTGATGGTCCAGATTAGCCATCACACTTTTATCCAGAATGATCTTGCATAAAAAGTTTGACATATGTGACAAGGAAGGTGGAAGAGCACACCATTGGGAGAAGTGGATGCTGGCAGTCTGCTCTACCCACAAGCTTAGCAACAACCCCTATAGATATCCTTGGAAATGTGCTACTCCAGGCTGTGCCCCAGAAATGTGACAAACTGCTCATGTATCAAGGGTGGAGCCCAAGGAGTCTATCACACTGTTTTGGCTAACTTGCTCCAAAAACTGTCCAAATATAAAATATTCTTTGCTTTTTATTTTATTAAATGAACTAAAATTTATTAATGTTTTTCTTTTGATAGTTTCCTATCCATCTGTAGTGCATTTTGATTACTGTCTCCCTCACTTCTTAGCTTCTTCTCACCCCTATTATCCCCACCTCCACAAGTCCCTTTCCCAGGTTCATGTCCATTTTGTTTTGTAACTCATTGCCCCTTTTCTACAATCCATCAGTAGCTCACAGTTCAACTGGGAAAGGGTAGGGCTACATGGCCCCTCCCTTATCTATGATTGGCTGTTGATAGGCCCATCTTGTGCAGGCCCATTGCAGGTAACCCTTGCTGCAATGGGGCCACGAATGCATGGGTTGTGTCATGCCCCCAGAGTAGCATTTTATCTCCCTTTCCTCTATTCTCTTCTGCATTAGTCCCTTAGAGGGAGTGGTATGAATGTGTAGAGACTCACAGAGGTTTCCTAGTGACAACGTAGTCAAGGTCCAAGATCTGAGCTTGCTTTACTCAGCAGAGCTGTATGAGGGGATGATTGAACCTGTGGTTACTAGGTATTTTGGAAGCACTTGGCTGTGATGTGTGCTTTGATCTAGCAAGGGGAAGGTCTTTTGCCCTGCCCCTTGGCATTGTTATAAAAAGCCCCTTTGAAGAGACAGAAGGTGAGATGGATTTTGATGCAGATCCTCCCAAAGCTATCCTGTGTTTTTGTCTGTCTCCTCTTCACTATCTTTCAATCTAAAAGTTTCTTATTCCTCTCTCCTCCTCGTAAGAACCCTTGAAAGGTGGGAGCTGGCCTCCCACATGAATGTCTTGTTGAGGGCTGAGTGATTGATTAGCTATCACTTACTCTCAGTATTTTGAGCAGCCATGCATCTCTGCATTCACTGCCTTTCATTACAAAGGGAAGTTTCTCTGATTAAGACAGAGTAGCAATCTCTATGAGTATGAGCATAAGTATCTAGAAGGCATCTTGGTAGTGTGTCAGTCCAGCCAACAATAACAAACTCCACCCCACCCCCATCCCACTACTCACCTACCCCCACCCCACCCCCACCCTACCCCTCACCCCACCCCCATCCCACTCCTCACCTACCCCCACCCCACCCCCACCCTACCCCTCACCCCACCCCCATCCCACTCCTCACCTACCCCCACCCCACCCCCCGCCCCACCCCTCACAGCACCTGAGACCTACTTAGCCATATTTGTTTGTTTTTCTCTTTTTTACTTTTTATGTAACAGGGTCTCATTGGGTAGCCCTCGCTGGCCCAGAACTTGCTATATAGACCAGGTTGGCCTTAAACACACAGAGGAGGGCCTGCCTCTGCCTCACAGGTGCCAGTATTAAAGGCCTGTGCCACCATACTTTGCTAAGCTGTAGGTGTTTAACCTGTGTTTATAGAACCATGACTCTCTTTTTCCGTTACTTTTTTTTATCTGCTTTCAATAGCTACTCACAGATCCGTATAACTCACCCATTTTGAGTGTACAGTTCAATATCCTGTAGGACATTTACTACTTACACAATCAACATAAATTCTAAGACATTTTCTTTACCTTATAAAGAAACACAGCAGCCGGGCGGTGGTGGCGCACACCTTTAATCCCAGCACTCGGGAGGCAGAGGCAGGCGGATCTCTGTGAGTTCGAGGCCAGCCTGGGCTACCAAGTGAGCTCCAGGAAAGGCGCAAAACTACGCAGAGAAACCCTGTCTCGAAAAACCAAAAAAAAAAAAAAAAATAAATAAATAAATAAAAATAAAAAAAATAAAGAAACACAGCACCCACCAACAGTCACTCTTACCTCTTACCCAACCCTTTTGGTCCTAGGCAGCCATAAATGTACATTTTCCTCTATGGATTTGCTTAACACATTTTATGAAAATGAAACCATTTAAATGTAGCCTTTTATGGCTGGCTTCCTCTACTTAGTGTCATGTTTTCAGTTTTTATTCATGGTTCCTGTGTAAGCATTTCATTTCTTTGTAGTGCTACATACTATTCCACTATGTGGATATAAATCTATATATCATATTTTATCTATTCATTAATTGGTTGGTGGACATTTGAATAATTCCCACTTTTGGTCCATGGTGAAAAACTCTTTTAAAGCATTCAAATTTGAGTTTTCTGTGCTCTTTTATTTTCATTTTTTTATTCTAAGACTAAGATTGTTTAATCATATGGCAACTCCATATTTAGTATCTGAGAGATTTCCAAACCTTTTTCTGAAGGACATAGGACATTTGACGGCACCTCTCTCCCCACCACAGTGTGTGAGAGTTCTGATTTCTCCCATCATCACCAGGATGGGTGTTTTCTGTCTCTGCTCCATCTACTTGAACACGATCCCCTGTGTCTCAGATTTCTCTGGGTTTTGGCCCAACTCCAAGGTGGCCATTGTTGTGGCTTAACTGTGCCCTCTCCCAAGGTCATACATTGAAGTTTTTTTTTAATTTAATTTAATTTTATTTTACAATATAATTTAATTCTACATATCAGCCACAGATTCCCTTGTTCTCCCCCCTCCCACCCCCCTCCCCTTACCCCCAGTCCACCCCCCATTCCCATCTCCTCCAGGGCAAAGACTCCCCCAAGGATTGAGATCAACCTGGTAGACTCAGTCCAGGCAGGTCCAGTCCCCTCCTCCCGGGCTGAGCCAAGCATCCCTGCATAAGCCCCAGGTTTCAAACAGCTAACTCATGCACTGAGCACAGGACCCGGTCCCACTGCCTGGATGCCACCCAAACAGATCAAGCCAATCAACTGTCTCAACTCTTCAGAGGGCCTGATCCAGTTGGGGGCCCCTCAGCCATTGGTTCATAGTTCATGTGTTTCCATTCCTTTGGCTATTTGTCCCTGTGCTTTATCCAACCTTGATCTCAATAATTCTCGCTCATATAAACCCTCCTCTTTCTTGCGGATTGGACTCCCAGAGCTCTACCCGGGGCCTAGCTGTGGATTTCTGCATTCAGTTCCCTCAGTCATTGGATGGGGTTTCTGGCATGACAATTAGGGTGTTTGGCCATCGTATCACCAGAGTAGGTCAGTTCTGGCTGTCTCTTGACCATTGCCAGCAGACTATTGTGGGGGCATCTTTGTGGATTTCTGTGGTCCTCTCTAGCACTTTACTTCTTCCTATTCTCATGTGGTCTTCATTTACCATGGTCTCCTATTCCTTGTTCTCCCTCTCTGTTATTGATCCAGCTGGGATTTCCTGCTCCCCCATACATATACATATGTATATATGTAGTAAATGCAGTATTATTTCACTTAAAATTCAAATATCACTAATGTCTCCCTAAATGTCAACTCCGACTACAGTTTTCTTAAATACTTTTGTTTTTGCTATCTTTTTTCATATCTCTTCCTTATATATCTAAATACTGATACAATTTATTGAAAGAAAAACAGGTTTATTTTCTTTCTACATGAGTATAATTACTCTTTTTCCTTTTCAACCAGTTTTTGCATGCATAGGTTTGTAGTGTGTGTGTGTGTGTGTGTGTGTATGTGTGTGTATGTGTGGACCTGTGTGTGCAAGTGTGTACATGTGCATGTGGAGGTCTAAGGCTTTTGGCCAGCACCATGGCCAAAGCATGGCATGCAAACCTGTAACCTCAGTCAGTTGGGGGTAGAGGCAGGAGGACTCCTGAGCTCAGTAGTGAGCTGCCACCCTCACACCAAGTTCAGTGAGAAACCCTGTCTCAAAGGAATAAATCAGAAAAGGTGGTGAGAAGGACACTGAATATCCTTCTCCAGCCTTCGCACATATATGAACAGGTATATAAAAATATTAAAAAATGTCATAAGTTTCACTTGATTACTCTGCCTTATTCATTGAGACAAAGTCTTTTAGTTGAATTCCTAATTATCCAGCTTGCCTCTGAATATTAGAATTACAGGTAGGCTACCATGCCCACCTGGTATTTATGTGGTTTGTTTGCAGCAAGCACTATCCACTGAGCCATCTTCCCAGCCTCGAGTGTGATTACTCTCCATGTGTTATCTTAAAGCTTCATTTTTTTCACTAAAAACCATCTTTAAGGTCTTTCACAACAGCCCAGTTACACTTACTTAATTTCCTTTTGATTGGAAACTAATATCCCATAGTATAGAAGCATCACAGGTTATTGGACCAGATTTCTATAAATGGTAAATGGATTTTTTGTGTGTATGCATATCTGTGTATAGTGTATATACATGTGTATGTGTGAGGTGTGTGTATATGTGTCTGTGTATTTCTGTGCAGTGCATAAATATGTATATGTGATGTATGTGTGTAGTGTGTATGCATGTGTATGCATGTATATGTGTGAGTTGTGTGTGTGTCTGTATATATGTGTGCAGTGTGTATGCATGTATATGTGTGAGATGTGTGTGTCTTTGTGTCTGTGTATATATTTGTAGTGTGAAGTATGTATTCTTGTGTCTGTACTGTCTGTGTGAGGTTTGTGTGTATGCATGTATGTATACCTGTTCATATATGTGTGAAGGCTGGAGAAGGATATTCAGTGTCCTTCTCACCACCTTTTCTGATATATTCTTTTGAGACAGCATTTCTCACTGAACTTGGGGTGAGGGTGGCAGCTCGCTACTGAGCTCAGCAGTGCTCCTGCCTCTACCCCCAACTGACTGAGGTTACAGGTTTGCATGCCATGCTTTGGCCATGGTGCTGGGGATTCTGACTCAGTCCCTCCTGCTTGCACAGCAAGTGCACTTTCCCACTGAGCCATCTCCAAGCTCCTGAATTATTTCTTAGTTTTGTTATAATTTATGATTTATGGAACATTTTAGTATTTGTCTTTTTCTGCATGTACATAAGGGTGTCTCCAGGGAAAGCTCAGAAGAGGAGTTATTGTACCCAAATATGCTTGCACTTGACATTTTAACATGTTATTAGTTTCATTTTCTGTGGCTATGATAAAATACCTTGACAAAAGAAACTTGAGGGAGAAAGGGTTTATTTTGCTTACAATTCCAGGTTGCAGTCTATCACTGCAGGAAAGTCAAGGTACAGGAACTTGAGGCAGCATGTCACATCACATCCACAGTCAAGAGCAGAGAGCAATGAATTCATGCAAGTTTTTGCTCAGCTTGCCTTAGCCACCTCTTCAGGATCCCCTGCCTAGGGAATGATATCACCCACAGTGGGCGGATCTTCCCACATCAACTAACAATCAAGACAATCTCACACAGTCCTGCCCACAGGCTGACCAAATGTAGATACTCCTTCATTGAGACTTCATTCCTAGGTGATTCTCAATTGTGTCAAGTTGACAATTAACAAAAACTATCACATATAGGTTACCAATTGGTCCCCTGGAGTCCCAAACCTAGATTATGCTATTCAATGTGCTTTAATGAAGGACGGCAATTGCCCTCAGTCTCCACCCCCTGAAGATCAGAACATTCTTCTTCAATTCTTTGAGAATCATTGATTGATAATTCCGTAAGAGAGTAATCACTGTGTTTTCTCAACCAGAGAAATCTATGTTTAAAGGCCTACTTCTAATTGCGGACTAAGGCAACTGCTTTCGGCTGAAGTAATTTCAGGCACCAGTGGACAAGGAAGGGAGGACTTCGGGGGGTATGGGAGCCATTCTGTGCCCCTGAGACTATGCTGTTCTAGTTGCTGACAATGCTGTGAGGCACGAATAACTTTCCTCCCCTTTGGCTGCAGGAGGTGGGGAGGGGACAAGTGCTGGAGAGAATCAAATGCTTTGGGGAACCAAGCACTTGGGGGATCAGGTCCACATTCAAAACTCAAATCATAATGAAGAGGCCTTCAGCATCACATGAAGCTTCTGGTATGCCTACAGAGGGCTATGGTGGGGCATGGGCAGGACAGAAGCTCCACAGCCTCTCATAATAGAATCCCAGAGCTATGGAGAGTGCACAGCATCCAGTGATGTTCCAAGGACCCTAGAAGAGCAGGAAGGTTGATGTCATCCATGTATCCCAAGGGAGGGGCATCATCAGTCTTCAATTAGGAGACTGGCAAGAATAGGCTGAGGCCACTCAGAAAAGAGGCTGGAAAGTAGATAAGGAAGCTGGCCAAGGAGGAGCAGGCCTGGATGGTGACACCAGCAGGTGGCTAGCAGTAGTTTTATGGGGTTCTGGACCCTGGCTCAAGGTGGCTGGACAGTTTAGGGGATCTTGATTTGTGCATGTGAATGGATGATGAGGGTAGGGCAGGAGGGTAGGATAAACTAGAGTGCAGAACAATCTCAGAGCTTAACACCATTCCACTAAGCAGAAGTCAGGCACAAGAGTTCTCATGGTCAGAGTCGAGGTTTACATTCATTCTGTCCAACTCAGTGCCAGGGAGCAGACAGTAGTGAAAATGCCTGTCTGTTGGGACATCTGTCCTGTTGGTTGGTGTACAAGGTCATGATGGGTGCATGGTGGCTATTCAACAAGCTCTTGGTAGATGACTGTTGTGGTTTCATTTCTGCTGCTGTGGTAAAATACGTAAGGGAGAAAAGGCTATGTTAGCTCACAGCTCTGGGTCCCTCCACCATTCCAGGGAAGTCACAGAAGGAGGCGCCTGAGGGAATTGTTCATGTCACATTTATAATCAGGAAAGAGAGTTACAAATGCAGGAATACCTGTGTTCACTTCAACTTCTCCACACTTACTCAGTTTAAGATTCCCTGCCAAGCGAACTGTGCTACTCATGATAGGAGAGTCTTCTTACCTTAATTAATGTAATCATGATAATCCCCTACAGATATGCTTACAGGTCAAGCAGACCATGACAATCCATCATGGAGACTCTTCCCAGGTCATTCAATATTGTGTCAAATTGGGGTGCACAATTAAAACTAACCATCACAGTAACCAAGTGAATGAAAGACAGGAAAAGCTTCCTGGTTATGAGGAGTCACCCCTGTGACAAAGACAGAACAGGAAGTAGAATCTTGTTGGATACAAACCCGTAAGCACAACCAGGAGGTAATGCTGAAGAGAGACTTACTGCTTGCATCAAGTAAGGGGTGTACTAAGTTGTGCCTCCCTCAACAACCAAAACAGGGGGATTTTACAATGGAAACTCATACATGGTCATACAGAATCATACATGGCAGACTCATTATCACACATAGAGTTGGGAATAGATCATACCTTCAGGGCAAAAGCTCTGATTCTGGAAGTTCTAAAGGACTAGGCTTGACCACTTTTCTCAATATAAAAATTAAAGATAAATTATGATGGAAAGCAAGGAAAGGAAAGTTAGACTGAGTATGGTGGTATATGCCTACAAACCCAGCACCTGGGAAGCAGAAGAAGGAAGAGTGTGGTGAGTTCACAGCCAGCTTGGTCTATGTAGCAAACTTCACACCAACTAGGGTTATACAATGAGACCCTGTTTTAAAGGGGAAACCAAAAGAAGAGTTGTCATATGCTGCAGGATAATCTCTTTGTACACTGTGAAGATGTGTTTGTTTTACCTCATCTGTTTAAGTCACCTTCTGATTTGTTTAATAAAGAGCTGAATGAGCAACAGGTAGGCAAGAGAGGATAGGCAGGACTTCCAGGGGAAGAGGGGAGCTTGGGGGAAGAATCAGAGAGGTGGAGCCAGACATGGAAGAGGTGAGCTGCATGGTACTGAGCGGAGGTAATGAGCCATGTGGTAGTTAGGAACAAGCCCAAGCTAAGGCCAAGCTTTCATAACTAATAATGTCTCCATGTCATCATGCAGAAGCTGTTGTTCCAAAGAAAGACCTGCTGTAGTCATATACTGGAAAGAAGAGCAGATAAAGCATCCTGGTCATCCTATGTCTGTCTTTGGGGTACTCCTGTGAGTTTTATGTTTAAATAGAGGAAGAACCGCAGCAGAGGGGCATGAAGCATGCATAATCAGCAGTCTTGGTCAAGGTGTGGTCTGGTTGATGAAGCTTTGGTTCTGGTGCTGCACAGTGGTTCAAGAAGTTGTAATTACACCTATAGCTTAGGGTAAGAGCCCAGGAATATGAAAAATTGTAAGTCTGATAATGGCCTTAAAACAAGCTACCTGACCCTTCACCCTCCATTCTCCCAGATATGGGAAAGCAGTTAGAACAACCCCAGGCTATGTAAACATCTTGAACTAATACTCTGTAATCAATTATGACACCAAGGGTGCACTCTATTATAGTTGTAGACCCTAACCCTAAGAATGCATTCCTGAGAGGTCATAAATCCTGATATATATTCTCTGCCCTGTGTATAACCTTTGGCTATAAAAAGGTGTTTGTAGCCACTCATCAGGGTCACAGAACCAAATAACTCTCCATGGCCCTAACTAGTTAGTTAATAGACTTCTGTGGTCTGCTCCTTGTTATTTTATTCAGGACCCAACATTATCTTTGTGCCTTCAGGCTTGAAGGAAGATGATCTAGTTCAGGCATCAGACTCTCCTTAGAGACTGCCATGCTTGTGCAGAGTCGAGCAGGAGCAGGTGTCTAGCTCTAAAGAACGGACATAGACACAAAATGCAGGTGGAGGTGCAGTCTTCCACCTACTGTTAGCTTCCTGTGGCCCAAGTCAGGGAGTCAGGGCTTTCTATCCAAAGCAGCTTCTGAGCATTTGAACCAGGCATCTTGAACATGCTCAGCTGATGTTATGCTTTTCCATTCATTGCATGTTGAAAAAAGTGATCTAAAAAGTCTACTTTAGATCATCTTAAAAGAGTGGGTCAGGATGACTCTGCAATTAGGTAGCTGCTTGTAAGTTTATCCAGTTGCTTTTATTATAACCATTCTGGTAAGAATGGCGGCATCCTTAAGACAGACTTCTGGCCCTCTCTTGGGTTGTCTGGACTTTCCCCAGGAATCTCATTCTAGGAGAAGGAAAAGGATGAGCTCTTGTGTCAGCTAGAGGAGGAGCTTGTCTCTGGGAAGAGATTTCACACACTTCTGACAGGTTGTCAGACCACCTGCGGCCTATGGATGAGACTGCAGCCAGACAAAGATGGCGGGCAGGCCCACACCTTGACCAAGACCGCAGCCAGATAAAGGCGATGGCAGGCTCGTACTTTAATCAAGACTGCAGCCAGATGAATGTGACCAGTAGGCCTACACTTTAACCAAGACTGCTTAGCAATGTACACATCTTACTCCTGGGATGGGCTTGAGGGTCGCTGGATTTTTGTTCCTCTTCCTAATGTGATCCTAGTGACTAGACCCTCTTCTCTGCTTTTCACTGACACTTGACCTTGAATTGACCTCTTGAAACTGGTTTTTTAGCACTGCCAGGGCTTGGGTTCTGACTCACAGCTCTGATAACACTATCTGAAATAAACAGCAAATTTAGAGACGGACTCGCTATCATTTAAAGGGAGCAGCAGCTTTTTCCTAAGGGCTCAGCTGGGGATGGGGGCGAGGCAGGTGTGATGGAGTTCTGAGAACTGAGACTGAATATCTTCTCCAGTTTGGGGAGGAATTAGTCTCAAACATGTTTTCTAACAGTCATACTTCATCTTTTTTTGTGTACACGTGTTTGTGTGTGTGTCTGTCTGTCTGTGTGTGCAAATATGTCTGCATGAGGAGGCTGGACATCCATCTTGTGTTTTTTTTCTTAGTTATTATTCATCTTGATCTTTGGAGATGGGTCTCTTGCTGGTTATAGGTCTCTCCGATTAGGCCAGATTGAACAGCCAGAGAGCCTCAGGGGCCATCCTGTTTACCTTTCCTCAAGCCTGGGATTACAAGGATAGATCACTATGCTCAGATTTTTTTAAAAATGTGAGTTCTGGAGAATCAAAGCGAGGTCTGTATGCTTGTACAGCAAGCACTTTCCCAAATGAGTTACCTGCCCAGACTCTCTTTATCCATTTCTGCCTCTTCTCCTGTCCTGCCTGCTGTTACCTGCATGGCTGGTCTAATGCTACCATGTACTGCACCCCCACACACTGCTTGAGCAGAATTGAGGGTTTAGCCAGTTTACAGAGGAGAGAGTTGAGGCTCAGAAACAAGATCACTTTCTGGAGGTCACTCAGACGCCATCAACCGCACACCTTTCAGCTTCCCTCTGGCTTCACTGTGGAAGTTCAGAATTCTCATCTGACACTGACTTCTGGGGTCTGAGGTGAAAGGACACTAAGTTGTATTAGTGCCATCGCTGCCTGCCTGGTGAAGTGTACTATCCACGAGACTCTCGACTGAATCATAGGCATAAATCACACTATGGCCTTCTGTCTAGTGACCCTATGAATGACTGACATTAGCTTTTTCACTCTATGCCCCTAGTGCACTTGATTCCAGAAGAGCAAGCTTGCTTTTGGCATAGGAGGGGCTCCTAGATAAGAAATTGGAAAATTCTCTTCTGTAAAAGAAGAGGATAACGATAACCCAGGGCTCAGCAGAACCTCTGTCTCATTCAGGACACTGTCTTAGAGTTGGTCCTTCACTTATTCACCTCCAGGTACCAAAATAACAATGGCCACCATTTGACAGATGGCTCCTGTGTGAGTCAGGATCTCTAGAGGAGTAGAAGTGAAGGATGGATGTATCCTGGAAGGAGAGTTATTAGGTTCCCTTGCACAATACAGCTTGGGCAGTCTAACAGTGGAGAGGATGAGAATCCAGGAGTTGCTTAGCTCATGAATATGTCCCAAACTGGTGGTAAGGCCTGGAGAAATCCTGTAGAATCACAGTTAGAGAAGGATGGAAAGCTGGAGAATCTGGCTTCTCATGTCAGGGAAGGGTTTCCTCTTTGTCAATTAATCCTTCCTGAAAACGCCCTCACAGTTCCACTCAGAAGTCTGACTATTACCTGGTTATATATCCAATCAAGTTGATGATCAAGACTGACTACCGCAGCTCTCTTGGGATGGGTCTAATACCTTAATACACATTCATACATATATCCACATATCCACACATACGTACTTTGATACATACACCCACACATAGACACACCCACACATAGATATATCCACACATATATACATCCATGCATATATGCATCCACACATCCATCCATCCATCTTTATACACACAGATACATATACAAACTCACATATATCCATAACAAATCCATACATCCACATATCCATCCATATACACATCCATCCACACATACATACATACATGCACACATTCACACATACATACATCAACACGTATACCCACACTAGATACACACACACACTAGAAACATCCATACATGTATACACCCACACATCCATCCATTCATCTATATATACATATATAAATACACATACATCCATAACAAATCTATACATCCACACATCCATCTTTCCACATATCCATATATGCACACATACACACATATATACACATATACATCCACCCATCTATGAACACACACACACACATACATATACAATACTATAGCATAAACTCTAAAATAATTTTTTAATAAAAATCCCAGAGCCAGATATTTGGGTAAATGCTGAAAGATCAGAGAGACAAAGGAATAAGTCACAGCCACCTCTTGCCTCTAGGACTCCTCGGCCTGAAAAGCTTCAGTCAAAAGAGCTTTGGTTTCTGCTTCCTCATGCCTTATATACCTTTCTCTGCCCAGCCATCTCTTTCTTCTAGTGCTGGGATTAAAGGTATGTGACTCCCAAGTACTAGAATTAAATGTGTGTGCCACTACTGCCTGGCTCTGTTTCTCTCCAAGACTGAGTCAATCTCATGTAGTCCAGGGTGGCTTTGAACTCACAGATATCCAGATGGATCTCTGCCTACTGAAGGCTAGGATTAAAGGTGTGTGTCACCACTGCCTGGCATCTATGTTTAATCTAGTGGCTTATTCTGTTCTGTAATCTTCAGGCAAATTTTATTAGGGTATACAATATATCACCACAAATACATATACACACATCCACACAGATGTATACACATACATACACATACACACTTATGTGTGGTCTGATCATGACTAAATCCTCAATGTATAATTGCTTCTCCCCTTTTGCTCATAAGGAAACAGATTTGGTGTTGTGGATGTTTGAACATAATTGGCCCCAATAAGCTCATAGAAAGTGGCACTATTAGGAGGTGTGATCTTGTTGGAGTGGGTGTAGAACTGTTGGAGGCAATGTGTCACTGGAGGTGAGCTTTGAGGTTTCAAATGCTCAAGTCAGGCCTGGTGTCTCTCTCTCTTCCTGCTGCCTGCCGATCCAGATGTAGAACTCTCAGCTCCTTCTCTAGCACCATGTCTGCCTACTTGCTGCCATGCTTCCCACAATGACAATAGACTAAACCTCTGAACTGTAAGCCAGCCCCAATTAAATGCTTTCCTTTATAAGAGTTCCCACAGTCATGGTGTCTTTTCACAGCAATGGAAACTCTAATTAAGTCAGTTATGTTATATTACCTCGCTGAGAGTCCTACTGCTAGTAAGAACAGGAGCCAAGTAAGAACAGGTTTTGCCAAGTCTAGTTGCCTCTGAAGTCTTTATTTTATCCACTAGACACTGAAGAGTCCCACCAGGTGCTTGCCACAAGATCCTGTTGCCACAAAGGTGCCTTTAGAATGATTTGCTCCTCCCCAGAAAAGGTCACGGGCACATGGAGGGAAGAGAACTAACACTGAGTTGATGTCTACTCTTCACCCCTCCCTCCGTGTTCTTCCTCTTCTCTTACATCAGCCCTGTGAAAATAGGTCACAGACCTGCTTCATTATAAAAATAATTGCATCAATGGGAAAAAGCTTTTAGAAGCCAGGGAGTTTGGGACTTGCAATTACAGTTACATTATAGAAAGCGTATTTCAAAAATGAAGATTAAGAAAAGCTACAATAGCCATACCAAAAAAATCTATAAGCTGAAAGTAGCAGACACACCACCAAAGAAACCCTGAATGGTGCAGGAAAACCAACCCCAAATTAGAGGGCTCCTGGAGAGCCCTCTGCTGATTCTTTGAAAAGCTCAAAAGTGAATGGAAGTGTCTTCTCTCCTCTGGGCATGTGACTACTTAGTGAATGATTTCAACTGTCCACACAATCGATTTCCCCTTAGACTCCACCACCACGCTCAGCATCAAGGAAATGAATGCAGTAATGTCCTTCATTCATGGCATAAATGCTTCCCAGAAGATCAGCTTCCCATGCTGCAGTCAAGGGGCCCCAGGCCATGGGGCTCTACAGGGCTCTGCTTCCTTGGGAGCGTGTTTGGAGGTTCTGTGGTGGGGGCACAGCCATTCATTGGGGAATAGCACCCTCTATAATGTAGCATGCAGCTTCAGGAGGGTGCAGACAGTGTAGCAAAAAAGAAAGGCGACACTTACCTACTCATCCGGATCAGCGGAATCAGCTCCATCACTGGGGTGCAGACATCACAGGCAGATTGTGTTCTCATCCCTTAGCTTCCTCTTTGAAGCAGCTGCTTCCTTGATGATTTAGTCTTGTTACAGGTGTGGATTTGAGTCAAGAGGGATGGCTGAGATTTCAGGATTTTTGTGTCCTAGAGCAGGTCCTGTGTCCTCATCAGGACAATTGGTCAGTGTGAATACAAGTCCCTGGAAGGAATGTCACTTTCCACCAAAACTTCAGCAAGGTTGGTAACTGGTTAGAACCTCAATAATTGTAACATTAGTGGAATTGTAATTTGGCTCTGGACCTGCAACATGCCATTTCATCTTGGCTATCTTCAGCCCCCTTCATGGCCATTCCTTGTCCACATCTGTGTCTTACCTAACATTCTTGTAACTAATGAATGAAACCTTAACGGACCACCAGCTTCCACTGATGTCACCAGCTAGTATCTGAGGCCAATAGCAGAGGTTCCCCCACTTCACTGTAACCCACCTTCCTGGTGATTCCGTCATATTTGATCTGTGATCTGGGCATAACAACTCCAGAATACACTGTTTCTTAACCGCTTTGGGTTGAAAGCTGTGTTTTTGTGCTGACATTTGTGTCAACATCTGTATGAGTTACTGAAACAAACAGAAAGAAAAAACTAAAATCTTTCCCCAGCTGGGCATAGTGGTTTATGCCTTTAATCCCAGCACTCAGGAGGCAGAGCCAGGTGCATCTCTGTGAGTTTGAGACCAGCCTCTGCTATAGTCAAACAGCCAGAGCTATGTAGAGAGAAACAAAACAAAACAAAGCAAAATACCCAAACAAACAAACAAAAACATAAAAACAAAAAGCAAAATAAAACCTCTCCCTAACTTTCTTGCCTTCTCTGCCTTCAAGCTAATGTGATTAAATGGGGCAGAACTGGCCACCAGGGACACCAATAACATCTTGAAAATTTACTCTTAACTGATTAGAAAATCCAGTGTCTCCAAAGAAAACAGGCTCATTTATCACATCCCCAGAATGCTGCTGGAGGACAGGGCAGAGAGCAGAGAAAGACAGATTGGGAAAAACCTCATACATGGTGGTAGAAGAAACTGTGCTTTTACTTCCTGGCAATTAATTTACTTTGTCTTTGGTAAATGACAGGAAAGGCAGGACATCTCTGAAGTGAAAAAAGGAAGGAGACTGTGGCCCCTGTCAGGACAGATGCAGATCCCCTACACACCCCAGAGGAGCCTGAATGAGGGACACTACCTCTTCTTGCCAGTGGCTCCCTGTGTTCCAAAGCCTGTCCGGCAGCCCTAGGCATGGACCACTGAAGGACAGGGAGGAAATTCTTGTTGATGGCCAGTCTTCATTGTCAACCTGGTCAGACATGGAATCAACTAACAGAAACACCACTGGGAACACCTGTGAGGCCATTTCCAGGAAGGATTCACTGTGGGAAGGGACATGCCTCCTGAGTGGGAAGCACCATCTGGAAAGCAGTGCTCTGTTCGCCTGCCTTGGCTTCTTGTTGGTGAGTGCATCTTTACATTGGTTCTGCTCTGGCCGCCATCTTTTACTAATACCAGAACCTGGCTTCTTCAGTGTTCCAACATGGACTGATGACCAGTTCTTCAAGAATCCTATAGGTCTTTGGGATCAGACTGGGCCTCCAGGGGCATCCAGCCCCAAACACCAAGCAACTAACTGCTGAGGTTTTTGTCTGCACTCTGGGAGAGCTGGGCATTACCCAGCTGGTATCCCGTAAGTCAACCTAATAGATCCCTTTTTATAATATGTATTCATCCTATTGGTTCAATTCATCTAGAGAATTTTGAATACTACAATTACTTTCTCTCTCTCTATCATTTTTTTCTACACTGTCCTTGCACTGTTCTCCACACTTCTGAGGAAAAAATATAGGTATTAACTTTTGTGTGTCCCATTTTTCTTTTAAATTATTTATTTATTTTTTTATTCTCTGAAAATTTCACACTTGTACGCAATCCATCTCGATCCCTTTCTTCTGTATGTCTTCTTGCTCCTAGTCCCTCCCAGCTCCCAGGCCACACTGGCTTCTTTCTGCTCTAAGACACTAGGAGGGTTGGCTTTAATTGCACACTTGACATAACATAGCATCACCTGAGAAGAGCGTCTTGGGGCAGAATTGCCAAGAGTAGGTTGGCCTGTGGGCATGCCTGTGGGGAACTGTTCAATTAAGTTAATTGATGTAACCCATTTCTGGACCAGGAGGCTTCACTTTGTGACTAGCGATACCAGTTGGGGCTCTGTCTCCCATCATTTGGCAACTACTCTTCACCTCCAGATATGTATATATTTAGGAAGCGTCTACTGTAGTAGGTTTCCATACGACCCCTCATATGGCCCTCAGTTTTAGCTGTTCCTCTCCATATTACTTCCCTTACTCCCTTTCTCTCCCTGTTTGATACTCACCTTACAGTCCCCCACCACTCCCTCCACCTCACCCATTACTATCTATTCTATTTCCCCTTCCTAGGGAGATGCATCTCCCCCACCTGCCCTCGAGGCTCCTACTCTACACCTAACTTCTGTGGTTATAGGGATGCTACTTTTATTGAATACTTAACAGCTAACATCCATATATACTCAAATACATACCATATTTATCTTTTTGGGTCTGGGTTACCTCACCCAGACTGATTTTGTTTCTATCTCCATCCATTTTTGCCTTCGGATTTCATAGTTTCAGTATTTTAATGGCTGAGCAATATTCCATTGAGTGAATGTATTACATTTTCTTTATCTATTCATCCATTGATGGACATCTAGTTTGTTTCCAATTTCTGGCTATTGTGAAGAGAGCAGCAATGAACACTGTTGAGTAAGTGTCTCTGTAGTAGGATGAAGTGTCCTTTGGGTATATGCCTAAGAGTGGTATAGCTGGATCCTGGGGTAGATCTACTCCCAGCTTCCTAAGGAAACATCACACTGATTTCCATAGTGGCTGTACAAGTTGCTGGCCCACCACCAATGGATGAGTGTTCCTCCTACTTTACATCCTTGCCAGCACAAGCTGTCATTTGTTTTATTGATCTTAGCCATTCTGAGTGGTTTAAGATGAAATCTCAAAGTAGTTTTGATTTGCATTTCCCTGATGACTAAGGTGTTGAACATTTCTGTGATTCTCAGCCATTTGTATTTCATCTTTTGATAACTCTCTGTTTAGATTTGTACCTCATTTTTTTTTTTTTTTTTTTTTTTTTTTTTTTTTTTTTTTTTTTTTTTTTGGTTTTTCGAGACAGGGTTTCTCTGTGTAGCTTTGCGCCTTTCCTGGAACTCACTTGGTAGCCCAGGCTGGCCTCGAACTCACAGAGATCCGCCTGCCTCTGCCTCCCAAGTGCTGGGATTAAAGGCGTGCGCCACCACCGCCCGGCTGTACCTCATTTTTAATTGGGTTGTTTGATTACTTGATGTCCAGTTTTTTGTTTGTTTGTTTGTTTTTGTCATTTCTATATTTTGGACATCAGCCTTATATCAGATGTGTGGTTGGTAAAAATCTTTCTCATTCTGTAGGCTGCTACTTTGTCCCAGTGATGATGCCTTTTGCCATTCAGAAGCTTTTCAGTTTCATGAGGTCCCTTTTATTAATTGTTGATTTTGGTTCCTGTGCTAATGATGTTCTGTTCAGAAAGTTTTTCTGTGCCAATGAGTTCAAGACCATCCCTCACTTTCTCTTCTATAGCAGCTAATTCTTGTAAGAGTGAGTTGTTGCAAAACCCCTAGTTGATGGGCCAGGGAGATGGTTCAGACAGCGAAGGTGACAGACAACCTGAGTTTGTGACTCACCTGAGACTCAATGGCAGTAGGAGAAAACTGACTCTCACAAGTTGTCTTCTTATCTACACACACACACACACATACACACACACACACACATGCCTGATCCCTTCATACACAACAAAAGCAGTCATTGATGTAGCTCCTTCCTCTTGGCTGTTTTCCTCTTTTCCTCTTCCTCCTCTTCCTCCCACCTCTTCCCCTCCCGCTCTCTTTCCTGCTTGTTCTTTCTCCTCCATCTCTTTCTGTTATTCTTTTTGTGTGTTTAACTTTTCAGACAAGGTCTCATTCTGTAACCCAGGCTGTGAATTCACTCTGTAGTCCAGTTTGAACAAGAGGCAATTCTCCTGCCTCACTCTCCCAGGTGCTGGGATTACAGGCATGAGCCACTAGTCTTGGCTTGATGCTTCTCTCACCATCTGCTTGGTTTAGGTGGTAGAGAATAGAGAATGGAGAGAGAATAGAAATCTACACCACCTGCCAGAAGACAGAAATGGCCCAGGCACACTCATCACACAACACCTGTTATTGTGGTAAGAAGTTCTCATGCACTGGGGTCAGGACAAGGCCACTCTAGACACTTGACTTTGGTAGGGTGCTATGAAATAGCTGTGGCAAACTGCTAAGGACTGGCTTTGGAGGATTCACCTGAGAGTTTTGGTTGAATTAGTTATTCAGTGAGTTTAACATTCAACAATTCGTGTTTTGGAGAATTAACTTTCTCTCAATCGATTTTTGGCCAATTTGCTACAGCCCACAGCTTCTATCCCGAGTGGCTTATTAAAGAACTTCTTGTGAACAAGCGTAGAAGAATCCCTGCAAAGGATTCCTGCTGATGCAATTTGTACCCACCTCTTTATTTTTTTTATTTATTTATTTTTTTTTTTGGTTTTTCGAGACAGGGTTTCTCTGTGTAGCTTTGCGCCTCTCCTGGAACTCACTTGGTAGCCCAGGCTGGCCTCGAACTCACAGAGATCCACCTGGCTCTGCCTCCCAAGTGCTGGGATTAAAGGCGTGCGCCACCACCGCCCGGCGTACCCACCTCTTTAAATAGCCAGCTCTGCTGCCTTATTTGTTCACCCATTGGCTTTTGTCACATTCCAACTTAGCCTCACCTTTAGTATCCCTGGTGACAGCACTCACCCCTGAACACTGACATGCAAACCTGTGAATCTAGAGGTCATACAAACCCTTCCCCATGAAATTCTTGTGTCTGTGAGATAGTGCTCTCCCCTCTTTCAGTGAAGACTCAGAATTTGTGCACATATGTGTGTGTGTGTTTATGTATGTATATGCAAGAGTGTGTGTATGTGAATGCTTGAGTGTGTGTATGTGTGTGTGTGTATATATGTATGTGAGTGTGTGTGTGGGGTGTGTGTGTGCATGCACTTGTTTGTGTGTATATGTGTCGGGGCCAGAGTTGATGCTGGGAGTCTTTTCTTGTCACTCTCCTTCTTATTTCCTGAGACAGGTCTCTCACTGAACCCATAGCTCACTGATTTGGCCAGTAAGCCACAGGGATCCTCTTGTCCCCACCTCTCCAGTGCTGGGGTTAAGATATTTGCCACTATGCTCATCATTTTTGGGTTCAGGGGATTGAGCATAAATCCTATTGCTTGCAAGTCAAGTATTCTACCAACTGAGCCACCCCACCCCCATGCTCCCATTGTTGGAATGTTAAAGTGAGAGTTTCACTGCCTTGAGCTGTGTGATCACACTGATCATTTTATGGAGCAAGCATTCTTTCTCAGAGGCTGGGTGGATGCTGTCTTTGATTGGCATTCAAATTTTCCTCTTTGGGTCTCCCAATCTAGGCTGTTACTTCCTTTCACTTGGCCCCCACAACCTACCTCCTGTGGTGGTCTCTGAGTTTCCTTTCTCATAGCTATGATAAAATATCCTGACATGCAACTTAAGACAGAGAGCATTTCTTTTTGCCACAGTTCAGGGTACAGCCCTTCATGGTGGAGGAAATGACAGCTGTAGGAGCTTGTAGCAGTTGATCACATTGATCCACAGGCAAGAAGAGAGATGGGACAGCTGCCTAGGTCCTTCTTCTGTGAAGGCCTAGACTTAACTTTACAGGCTCCGTCTTAGGGAAGGGCCACCATCTTAGACCACCTAGTGACCAAGGGTTGTACTCAGTTCCAGGAAGAACCTTGGGAATGTGCCATGACAGCAAAATTCGAACAGATACCCTAGAAACAGCCAATTAAGATACAGGGCAGTAAAGTTTAACAAGATCCAGATGTTCCTGCAGACATCCTGTTGGTAGTTTATGGCCCTTGCAGATATCCAGATAATTCTGTCAGTAGATTGTGGCTTTACACTGAACGTTTAACCAACAGTTACAAAAATCACCTTGCCCCATATCCCTTTACCCAATCCAGAAATGCCAAGTCATGTAACTCTATTTTTTTCCTTTAAATATTCTCCCACTTTTGAGCTCGGGGCCACATTCCCTCCATCTGCTGTGTCAGAGCATAGTACTGCAGTCTGGGTTCAAACCTGACTATAATAAAGACCCTTGTGTCCTTGCATCAGAAACTGGCTCATTGGTGGTCTCCGGGAGCTTCATGACATGGGTGCAACACTCTAATCACACGGTCCAGGGTCCAGTCAGGGAATGCTGCCACAGGAATGCCCCATCCCCAGGCATGGTCTGAGGAGGTCCATCTTCCAGATGAGTCTAGATCCTGCCAAATGAACACCACCACAGATAAGAAGTGCTTTGTCCCTTGGGGAGTCCCCTGCCTTTATGAGTGTGGCCTTTGTAGGCAGCCACTGATCTATCTGGGCTGAGCTTTTGGCAGCAGCTTGTATGGGTCTGTCTGCTCCCTGCTGTACTCAAGCAGGTTTGAGGACTGTGTGAGGAAAGCCTTTGTGGGACCTGGGGGGGGGGGGCTGTGAGGTGTTAGCTGTTCCCTTTACTGCTTCTCCAGGGCCTTTGGAGCACAGAGCCTTCTCATAGGACCTACTAATCTACAGTGTGGGGCTCCTTTGTGACCCACTCTGGTAAAGTGCAAACAAACTGAGTTTACACATGAGTAGAATGGCTACCAAAAAATTCTGCCACGAATTCCCTCTGCTTCATTCCATATGTATTGACTGCCTGCCCAGCACTGTGCTCCATGCTGTGAGAGACACAGAAGAGAGCTAGCTGATGCAACCCAAGGAAGCATAGCATGCTCAGTGTGGGCAGGAGATCAGTGCAGGGGGAACACAGAACAGGAAACCGTTCAGCACTGCAAAAGAATGAATAATAGCACTGAGGGTTCTGAGAAAATTCTGCAGGGAGGTGTAGAGGGACCACAGAAATCTGGCTGGAGGAGAGATAGTGGATTCAAGCCAGGTCCAGTGACTGATGGAAAGGATTTGGGCATAATGGAGAGGAAGAGAGGCCTTCAAACAGAGAAGGGGAGGGTGGAGAGTGATCCTGTACAGCACTGAGGAGGACAGTGATGGGTAGGAATGGGCCAGTGGACAGAGGCCATCTTGACCTCCTGTAAGTCATTCTTCACAATGGCTTGGCAGTAAAGATGATTTCACTTGAAAATGCGCCACCACCATCATCACCATCATCATTATTTGCAAGTTTTGGTAGCATTTGAAAATAATTAGGATAAATTGTAACAATTTATCTGTCCTTGAGATTTTTTTGACAGCTATTTTTTTTGTCAAATTGTATTTTCTCTTGAATTTGTTCCTGTATATTCAAATTAATTTTTTTGTGTGTATTCTCATGAGTGAGTGTTTGTGTGTGTGTGTGTGAGAGAGAGAGAGAGAAAGAGACAGAGACAGAGAGAGAGACACAGAGAGAGACGGAGAGAGAGAGAGAAATTGAGAGAGGGGGAGGAAGAGAGAGAGAATGGGTATGTGGGTCAGAGGTCAACCTCAGGTGTTACAGTCTTCAGGCACCATCCATGTTGTTTTGGATGTAGGGTCTCTCACTGGACTGGAGCTTGCCAAGCCAGCACTAGGCTGGCTAACCAGTGAACCCCAGGGAAATACCTGCATCTACCTCTCCAATACTGTGACTAGAAACAAGCATTACCATACCTGGCTTTTTTGTGTGATTTCTAGGGTTTGGACTCAGGTCCGTTGGCTTTTGTTGCAAGCAGTTTACTGATTGAGCTCTCTCTCCAGGCCTAAAGGGGAATTTCTGCTGTTTATTTCTCCATCTGTGCTCCTCATGGCAGGATGACCCGGGCCACTGTGAATGCCTGAAAGGATTCATTGGAAGCATCAATTAGACCCAAATGGCTTGGAATTTCTGGATAAGAGAAAGCCTGAGCTGGTGCAGTCTAAGGAGCTTTATTGATTGTTTCAGAGTGGGTGGCACTGTCTATATCTTCACAGGAATGGGTGCATTTGCAAAAGGAAAAACACAGGAACAACCAGAACCCAAACAGCAAAAGAAAACTCCATGGAAATCTTCAGTGTTTGGATTTTCTTGTCAAGGTTTTGAATTCATTCAAAGCCGATTAGGTCTGCTCTGCTGCGCTGAGCACACTGTCAGTTTTGTCTACCATTTGAAGGATTTAAAGCTTGCATTCTGGCCAGCTTGCTGCCAGCCAAGGCTCTGGACTTGATGGACAGCTGGAGTGAGCAGCCAGGCCTGGGCAAAGCAGGCAGCTACTTCCATGATGTTATCTGAAAGGTGTGGATCTTTTTCTGTTCAGTCTCAGCAGGACTCAAACCTTGCTTAGATGCCTGCATTAGAATCTCCAGGGAATTTTCTGAATTGATGAGATTCAGATCCATTAGTATTCCAGGCATAACCATCTTTGAAGCTGCCTAGAGCTCTTTCAAAGGCCTAGATGGTTCCAGGTTCAGTGAAAGACTATTAAAAAAACAAGCTGAAGAGAGATGGAGGAAGACCTGACACGGAACTTTGTTTTCCACATGAATGTGCACCCCACACCCATGAACACAAATATGTACACATGCATACATATACACCCCACATGCATAAAACACACATGAATGCATGCATAGAGCACACACACCCATGAACATAAATATGTATATACACACACATGAACATAAATATATATACACATACACCATGAATATGTATATACACATACCATGAACATAAATATGCACACACACATACACACATGAACACATGTATAGAACACATACATACACACTCATGAACGTGAATATGTACATACATACACACCCATGAACACAAATATGTACGCACACATACACACACACACTCACTCATGAACATAAATATGTACACACACAAATCCACTATGAACATGAATATGTATACACACACACACCATGAACATAAATATGTACATACACACATATACATCATGAACATGAATACGTATACACTCTCCATGAACATACATATGTACATACCACACACACATATCATGAACATAAATGTGCACACACACAAACATATGCATAGAACACACATGAACATGAATACACACACACAAGTGACCAGGAGAACTCTGATGTGCACTCAGGGATGGGAACCACTGAGACATTATCTTCCTTCCTGGTCCACCCTTCACTTTCTCCATTTGAGGAAACCATGCTGCATTTGGGAGAGCATGTGCTGCAGAGATCTTTACATAGAATATTCTGGAAGGTGGCCCTGTATGCAGGTCCCAGGGTCTTACTCTCCAGGAACTTTATCACAGCCTGTGGATATCAGCCCCAGGAATCTGAGCGTCAGCCAGCTCCCTAGTAATTCTCCCACATTGTTTTTGACAGTCTGAGGGCCAAGTCTTGTCTTTGTGATGTGTGTTTGTGCACATGTGTGTAGGAGTGTGTATAGGCAGGAGAAAAACTCTGTTTCACTCTTGGGAAGGCACTCATTGGTCTGGACCTCACCAATTAGGCTGGACAGATTAGCAAGCCCCAGGGGTCCTCCTGTCTTCTCCTCCATGCTGGGATCACAAGTGCATGCAACCATGCCAGACACTGTTACATGTGTCAGAAGATCGAATCCCAGGACCCCATAGTTTCATACTTTATCAGGAGACATATTCCCAGTTCTATAGTCTTCCCAGTTAGTGTTTTTTTTTTTCTGCTCTTTATTCTTACTTCATTTCTATATAAGTTTTGCAGTCCTTTATGCACCTAGAATTTCTTGTTTTAAAGAAATTTGTCTTACTTACTACTGTTAATTTGTATGGGGGTGTGGGGTGGCTGTGGAGACCAGGAGAGACATTGGATTCCCTGGAGCTGGAGTTAAAGGTGTTTGTGAGCTGCCCTGATTTGGGTGCTGGGAAGCAAACCTGTCCTCTGCAAGAACAGCAAGGGCTCTTAGCTGCTGAGCCATCTCTCCAGCCATGGACCTAGCATTTCTAAAGCCCAATTTACATCATTATATAACATGATTCAGACTGTGTATATTGGTGTGGTAGTTTGAATAGGAATTTCCCCATAGGCTCATAGATTTGAATGCTTGGTCATGAGGGAATGAGGGAATGGCACTACTTGACAGGGATTATAGGAGGTGTGGCCTTGCTGGAGTAGGTGTGGCCTTGTTGGAGGAATTGTGTTGCTGGGGATGGGCTTTGGGGTTTCAAATACCCAAGTCAGACCCACTGATGCTCTTTCTCTTCCTGTTGCTTGTGGTTTGGATGTAGAACTTTCAGCTACCTCTCCAGCACCTTTTCTGCCCGCATGCCACTGTACTTCCCACCATGAGGAAAATGGACTAAACCTCTGAAACTGTAAGCCATCCCAATTAAATGTTTTTTCTTTATAAGAGTTGCTGTGGTCATGGTGTCTCTTCATAGCAATAGAACATTGACTAAGACAAATGGGTAGAAAAATACATTTTTTAGATGAATGTACTTTTATAATTGAAGTCATTCTAAATTCATACATACTCAATATAAAGATAATACTAAGATAGAGATGTGCACAGTGGTAAAGTGCTTGCCTCGCATGAAAAAAGCTGGGTCTAATCACCAACACTTTGGGGAAGAAAAGGGAAAATTTCCCATATGCACGATGTGGCAGAATTTATCTATGGTCCTAACACTTGGGAAGAAGATCAGGACTCAAGGTCATTCTTAGCTACTCAGTGAGTTCAAGGACAGGCTGGTCTGTGTGAGACCCTGCCTTAAAAGCAAATGAGTGAACAAGCAAACCAATAAGTCATATGTACTTATACACTTTGAAAATACAGAAAAGGAGAAATTGGAGCGATAAAGATCTCTGATCTTCCCACAATGTAGAGGTAACTGTTGATAATTGAGTGCATTCCCCTTTGGCTTTTCTTTCCTCCATGCACAGAGCTTTAAAAAGCCTTTACAATCACATTAGTGTGGAAATTGGATGTTGCATGGTTTGTTTTC
The DNA here is from genome assembly GCF_004664715.2 of Peromyscus leucopus. NCBI lineage: Eukaryota > Metazoa > Chordata > Mammalia > Rodentia > Cricetidae > Peromyscus > Peromyscus leucopus. Next base: position 75,425,407 of record NC_051076.1, on the reverse strand, counting down.
ACAGATGGATGTTAGTTATTGAATTCCATTTAAGAAGGGGATGTGTGGACTTCGGCTGCTGCGTTGTTTTTTTTTTTTTTTTTTTTTTTTTTTTTTTTTTTTCCCTCAGGAGGACATGCCTCAGTTCGCATTAGATATTGGAAGTTGGGGTGGGGATGAGAGGCTTTTCAGTGAGAAGACCCCCATGTCACTGCAGTTAATAAGAAGTCAGGCAGGTAAAGCTAATGGTTTAGTTCCATAGGCTCCAGACCGTGTTTGTTAAAGAAAATTGTTATTTGTTCATTTAAGTTAAAAAACATATTGTTTGCCGGGCGTTGGTGGCACACGCCTTTAATCCCAGCACTTGGGAGGCAGAGCCAGGTGGATCTCTGTGAGTTCGAGGCCAGCCTGGGCTACCAAGTGAGTTCCAGGAGAGGCGCAAAGCTACACAGAGAAACCCTGTCTCGGAAAAAAAAAATAATAAATAAATAAAAAACATATTGTTCAGGGGATATTGGCTTTGCTGGTTTAAGATGTAGAATGACCCTATTTCTGTGAGTTCAATTAAATCATTGATACATATATTTAACAATACACACACACATATATGTACACACACACACACACACACACACACACATATACTCAGATGTTTGGTGATGTGTTCACAGAGGCAAGGTAGCTGGAAAAGAAAAGAAATCCCCACGGCGACAAACATCGCACTCACAAGGTTTATTGCTTGCTCATGTTCCACAACCACAGTGGCTGCCAGAGGGCCTCTGATACCCTCTTTACTTGGGACCTATTGGCCAGAGCTGAAGAAGAAAGTTGGAGAAACACCTGGATATTCAATTCTGATATATGTCTTATCAATAATATATATGTCTTATCAATCCATCTACCCATCCAACTACCCACTCATTCATATCTATCTGCCATCTATCTATCTATCTATCTATCTATCTATCTATCTATCTATCTATCTATCTATCTATTATATATCACCTATCATCTATATATCTATCTCTGTATCTTTGTATCTATCTATCTCTGTATCTATCTATCTATCTATCTATCTATCTATTTATCTATCTATCTATTTATGATTTATAGGCATGTGCATATGTGTGTGAATGTTCACCACTGCAGGTATGTGGTGGTCAGAGGACAACTTGTGAGAGCTGGTTCTCTCCTTCTATCATGTAGATCCCAGGGATTGAACTCAGATTGTCAGGTTCGGCAGGAAGTGCCTTTACTGACCAGGCCATCTTGCCAGCCCAAATATTGCTATTATATAGCCCTGCCATCCTTGACGGGGCAGGTCTTAATCCCCTCTGCACTTATGAGTGGAGGCTGAACCCAGGGCAGTGAGCACTGCTTGCTCACTGGCAGAATCAAGCCTCACACAGATCAAGGCTTGTTCTGTAGCTACAGTTTATTCAGCATCATTAATTTATTTTATTTCCAAGGAAATTGTTGAGGTGTTTTAAATGCACATGTGTGTAATGCAAATGCATGCATATGTGTGGGTACATGTGGATGCCAGAGGACAACTTTCCATGCTATTCTCAGGAATAGCACCCACCTCCTTTGAAACAGTGTCTCTCATTGGCCTGGATGTCAGTGATTAGTTTAGGCTGGCTGGGCGGTGAGCCCGGGGATGTGTCTGTCTCTGTCTCCACATGCTGGGACTGTAAGCACCTATTGCCGTGCCTGGCATTGTCACGTGGGTTCTTGGTAGCAGATTCTGTTCTTGCGCTTGAGTGATAGCTAGGAAGTGGGGAGGGCAAGTGATAGGAATTCCAACCATGCCCCATGGTCGTGCATGCCCGGCAGGGCACTTAGTCATCTCCGCCTAGTCATTTCCAGTCATACGTTCTCTATAACCTATGCCCCATGCGGTCATGCTCTGATGTGACCACGTGATGTATGTGCTTCTTACAGGTGTCCTTCCACAAGCCTGGTCATATCTATCCCTTTCTTTTTGTCTTCATAAAACTCTTGTTAGTGGATTCAGTTGTGTTTTGTGACTTAACCTTGGGGGTAGAAGTGTGGCTAAAAACCATCAGCAAGAATCTAGACAAATGGTTGTTTTAGCTGTGGAAAACAAATTTAACCAAAATGTGAACTTTATAAAATAGTGTGGTTTTGTCCAACACAAATAAGCACCTTTGCCTTGAGGCTTCTTTCTTTCTCATTCACGGCTTCCTTGTGTTTTTTGGCAAAGTAACACTTGCAATTACATGAAAAGACACTGACATCTGACATAAACACGATCAGAGAGAGAACAAGTTTTAAAACACCCAGCAGGGCCGAGGAGATCACTCAGTCATGACATGCTGCCACTCTGACACCTTCTTCTGGCCATTGCTTGCATTGTATTCACAAGCATATACTCCCTTCCCACACATGCATATTTTTTTAAAGAGAATAAGAGAAGAAGAGAGACAGTTCCCACAAGAGGGATGATGGCACTGGCGGTGTTGTGCCCAGATCGCAACCCCCAGAGAGACCACCAAAGATGAGCATGCCGGAATGCAAAAGCAAGGTTTAATTCTGGATATACAAGCCTAGGCAGGGACTTCGTCCAATACATCCAACGCAGTGGAGGCTGGAGGAAGCGCCCACCTATCTGCAAGCTCAGCTTTTAAAGGGAAAAATCACAAGGTTACATCATTTAGGGCTGCTAGTATGGGTACAATTCTGATTGGCTAGCTTCTAAAGACTTCTAGAAATTACTTCTAAGGGAGTGGTTGCCCACCACCATTTCTCATTGGCTGCCCTCAGGTGGGGGCATTTCTGTGGTCAGTTACCCTGGAAACCAGGGAGAGGACATTCCATAGTCTGGCAGGTATTACCTCGTGACTATCTTGTGACTCTGTACTTTTACACTTCCTGGTTTCTGAAATCTGGACTGACTTGTTTCAGTAAGTATTAGCCTATTCCTAGAAGGAGAAATCTTGGGCCTTAGTTTTTGGGTGAAAGCATTTTGGTCTTATTTCTAAGATGGCTCATTTTGGTCTCACACTGGGAGGCAGAGGACTTCTTTAGAGAAGTGCTCCTGTTGTGTTCAGGTCGCAAGACCACCACAGAGTCATTATCCGATGAAAGCACACAGAGGTTTTTATCGACAAAACAAGCAAGCTTGGTCCAGTGTCCAGCATCCAACACAGCGGGTGGAGGAAAACAGCCCCAAGTACTCACTTTAAGGGGTTTATATAGGAAAAGTTTACATGCAACTTAGGATTGGATGAGGGGGCTAGGGGTGAGGTAAGCATAAGGTTACTAATTGTTAACAGGATTCAGGGTATCTATAGAGATATAAAATTTTATTCCCTATGTCCTGCTTTTGTTGACACATTCAGATTTATTGTTGCAGCCCTACTCTCCTCTAAGGTCAACTTCTGGTCAGTAGAGCCCATTATTCCCCATATCTTGTTTTGCCAAGTCCAAGATAAATAGATTTATTATTCCAGCCTTATAAGTTCAATTTTTGGTCACTTCTAAAACTGCTGGTCAGCAAATACCTTTGGAGGAGGGGAGGGGGAAGCATCTCTCAAGATGGCTACTGTTTTTTCCCATTCACTCCAAGCCAGGTGGTGATGGTGTATGTCTTTTTCCCAGCACTCGGGAGGCAGAGTCAGGCAGCTCTCTGTGAGGTGAGGCCAGCCTGGTCTACTGAGTGAGTTCTGGGACAGCCAGGACTATACAGAGAAAACCTGTCTTGAAAAACAAACAAACAAACAAAAATGGAGAGAAGTGCCCCTTTCATGGGGAGGTAGGAAGTTTAGTGTCATGTGATTTAGCTCAACATAGCACACTTGTCAAAGAGAATGGAAGAGCCAGCATGATATATTAGGACTCTCAAGTCACAGCAGCGTGTTTCTTAACTGTTTGTCTTAGTGTTTCTGTTACTGTGCTGAAGCACCATGACCAAAAGCAAGTTGGGGAGTAGAGGGTTTATTTGACTTACGCTTCCACATCATAGTTCATCATCAGAGGAAGTCAGAACAGGAACTCAAACAAAGCAGGAACCTGGAGGCAGGAGCTGATGCAGAAGCCATGGAGGGGTGCTGTTTACTGGCAGTTTTTTATGTTTTCCCCAGCCTGCTCAGGACCACCAGCCCATGGGTGGCCCCACCCACAATGGACTGGGCCCTTCCACATCAATTACGGAGTACCCAGGGTCAAGGGGCTTGGCTACGACCAGCGTGGGATATCTGAGGGAAAAAAAAAAATGTACGTACACTGTGTTCTTAAGTCTGTTAACTTTATTCCTCTAAGACAAAATTCTATCAATTCAGCTATAGCTCCACCAGGCATTCAAGGCAGGAATATCTCTAGACATACCAAGTTCTTTATCGGTCTACTTTATTTCTCTGGGATGAAATCCTGCCTCCATAGCTTCAGTTCCACCCAGTTCTCTAGCTCACAGCCCTACTAACAACTAAACTCCTTTGCTTCCAGCCTCATCTTCATCCTCTGAATCCTCTTTCTCCATCTCTGCTACTCTGTACTCCTGGCACTCAGAAAACTCTATCCACTTACTCTCTATGGAATCTCTGTAGTCCTCTCTTCTCTCTAGCCATGCTGTTCTGTCCTTGTCCACAGAAAATGCCTGCCCTTTCTTTCCCTGGGCACCCTGTTCTCTGCCTCTTCAGGAATGTTGTTTTTCTTCCCGACTTGATATGTGAAAACATCTTTTATTTTCAATCAATTGTCCTGGAGAACCACTTGGCCTCCTTAAGGCCAGGGGATGGTCAGAGCTTCATTAGCAGGAGAAACAAAGCTATGGTCTCCCACCAGCTGGTCTCCTAAGCTCAGCAGGGGAGATAGTAACTTAGGAGTTCAGCAGGCCTGGGGAGCTCAACTGTTTGCCAATTGGTCTGGGCACACAAGGATTTCATAACAGAAGATAGCAGCTGAAATATTAAAGGCTGGATATCACTAAATATTCATAATAAATGGCTTGCCTCTTGACAGGACCCTTGTGTGGTCAAGGTGTAGCTTTAATACACAGCTGAATCTCTATAATATATTCTTGCAGCCAGCAAGAATCAATAGCCAAGAAAATGCCCTACAGGCTTGCCTACAGCCTGATCTAATGGAGGCATTTTCTCAATTAAGGCTTCCTCTTCTCCAGTGACTCTAGCTTGTGTCAGCTTAGGCTGTGGAATCTGGCTTCTTAGAGTGACTGGTTTCTCAAAGGGGGAGGACAGGTTCTAGCAATCATCATCAGCTGGGGAGAGGAGAAAAAAGGATTGGAAATGGCTCGTCAACAGGTGCTCAGAGGTAGCAATATTGGGCTTGGAGATTCGATTGCATAGCAGGTGACTACAGATGAACATGGCGTATTTTGTGTTTGCAGAAAGCAGAAAGAGGAGTATGGGATATTTTTATCACACTGAAATGATGACCATTACAGGAGATGGTTGTGTTCACTCTGATTTGAACACTGGATAATATATGCATGCATGAAAACATTATATGGTACCCTGTGGTGCTATAGCTGTTCTCTTCCAAGCCTATCATGATCATCCCATTGCCATTTTGGAGTAGAGGATTTGTTGGCCTTGTAGCCAATGACAACTAATTGAGCAGAACAGTATAGAGATGACTAGGTCCATGTTCATGGTGATGGAGCTAGTGATACTCTCTAATGGAAGGAGGGAGAGAAGGGTCAGAGGACCCTCACCTAAGTTCTTACTCCCTCCTGCCTTCCCCCAGCTTCAAGTGATCTTGGGAGGATGCTAGAGTATGAAGGAAATGGAAGGTTAATTGAAAGTGGGACTCTATGGTGCAGTTTCCATGAATTTGGGACTTGGCAGTGTTGAGCCTATTTTTCTTTCATACATGCTGTTAGTTATTTTGAGGTGCTGTGCTCTTACCCTGCAAGGAAATGTCACGAAACATGACAGAATCCGCTAATAAGAGTTTTATTAAGATAAAAGGGACAGAGAGTGCCCAGGCCTGTGGAAGACACGTGTGTAGAGAAGAAGAAGGAGCCAAGAATATGGCACCAGTTTATAAATGCCGGGCACGCACAGGTTGATGTAACTACTCCACGCATGTGCATAGATCACATAGCTATGCTGTGCACTTACGTAATCATGCAAAGTCACGGATCCTGGTCATTCAAGACCCCTTGACCAGGAAATGGCTAACTTGACCTGGAACTGGCTAGGCAGAAGTGTCCAGGTTGGCTGGGCATGTGTAAACATGCCCAACCATGGGGGTTTGTTGTGAGCCCTTCACATGCTCCATAAATAAGCCCTATAAAGTCATGAATGTGCAAGGTGGAATTTGGTAAAATTGTTACTTTGGTCTGTCATCATTGTCCTATCTGGGGTGAGTAGATACTTGTTTTTATCACCCTAGGAAAAATTAAAGCAACACATCCTATATTTGTTATTCTGGCTAGTTGTATGTCAACTTGACACAAGCTGGAGTCATTTTGGAAGAGAAAGCCTCAATTGAGAAAATGCCCCCACCAGACTGGCCTTTAGGTAAGCCTGTAATGCATTTCCTTGAATCAAGATTGGTGTGGGAGGGCCCAGCTCACTGAGAATGGTGCCACCCCTCGTCTGGTGGTCCTGGGTTCTATAAGAAAGAAGGATGAGCAAGCCATGAGAAGAAAGTCAGTAAGCAATGTTCTTCCATGGCCTCTGCATCAGCTCCTGCCTCCAGGTTCCTGCCTTGAGTTCCTGCTCTAAGTTCCCTCAGAGATGAACTGTGACCTGAGAGTTGTAAGATGAAGTAAAACCTTCCTCTCCAAATTATTTTGGTCATGGTATTTTAATATAGCAGTAGACACTCTAAGAAAGACACTTGTGTATAATTTTATGTGTCAATTTAAAAATAAAATAAAAAAGAATTACACAATCATTCCAGGTCTGAATATCATGTCTACAGGACCTGGTAACCATGCTAGCTGATGGCATGTAGCCTGAGGGACAGCCTTACCTCTGTAGTCAGGTTCATAGACATCCAGGGGCCCCTCACTAAGTATCAGTACATTACCATTGCCAAGGACCTAGTCATCACTGTGAGATGAAGAATCATGGTGGTGCTCAGAAAATTTACAGTTTTAGGAACATCTGAAAACCCAATGGTTTTAAACACTTCCTGGTGTTTAAATGTCTAGTACACAGGTAGATCAGTGCATGCTTAAGGCTGTTAAATAAAACCATTTTATTTTTTGGGTGTATGTGTTTTTATTTTATTATTTATTTATTTATTTATTTTTAATCTATTGATTTGTTATTTGTGTGTGTGTGTGTGTGTGTGTGTGTGTGAGAGAGAGAGCGAGAGAGACTGAGTGCATAGAGATATTGGAGGATGACATTGAGTGTTGGTCCTTGACCTCCGTCTTGTTCACAATAGGATCTCTGTTGTTTTAACAGCCATGTGTGCCCAGCTAGCTGGGCCATAAGCCTCTGGGGATTCTCTGTCTCCATCCCACTGCTCCCTGGAGAAGCACTGGATTACAGATGTTTGTACTTCACATTCAGCTTTTTATTTTGAACTCAGGTCCTTACCATTGTGGAGGGAGGTCACTTAATGCTCAAGAAGCAAATGAAACTTACAAGGTTCAGGACATAAATAAAACTCAAAATCTCAGGAAGCTCCTGAACGAAGGCTCACAAGGCTCACTAGGCTCCTTCCCCAGGCTCTCCAAGCAGTAAGAGTTGCTGGAGTAAAGAGACATTCTGAGCAGCTGAGCTGCCTATAAATGGTGCAGGGAGCTCCGGGGATGCAGCTCCTGTGAGGTGTCACTCACGCTGGCCTGGGCTTTTCAGTGCTGTAGCTGCCTTTGAGATGTCCACGCTCTGGTAAGCAGCCCCTTGCTGTACTCCTGTAGCCCCGCAAACACTGGTTCATTAAGCTAGACTTGGGTAGAGTTGTTACTTTGGTCTGCTGTTGGTGACTTGCTCAAGCTTAATACACATTTCTTCACATATGCTCAGAAAAGTCACCAAGTGCAGACATGCCTCATGTGGGAGGCAGGGCTTACAGGGATGTCTGGACCAATCACCAGTGTTTCAGGTGATTCTGGTGCAAGCTCACAAGGTGTGAGGTGAAGAGGTCATCCTCAGGTTCTGCCAGAGAAACAGAGGGTGGAAGACCTGGCTGCTGTTCTTTCTTTCACCTCATGTGAAACATCACTGCAGAAGATGTGTCAGTGAGTCAGTGTGGAGGAGAAGCTCTCGTCTTTGGTAAATCTTTTACTCTGTATGGCGTGTATCTATATCTATATCATATACACAGTAAAGTACATTTTATGTAACACACCACATGTTAGAATAATGTACAGTGACATTATAGCTACACAGGCACACATATTCACATACATATGTATCCAGGTGTGTTGGCTGATATTCTTTGTCAGCTTGGAAGGACCTGGAATCACTGGACAGACAAGCCTCTGGGTGTCTGAAGCATTTTCTAGATTAGGTCGATTGCAGAGGAAAGACTCACTTTAACTGTTGGTGGTACCATGCCACAGACTGGGGTTCCAGGCTGAATGAAAAGGAGAAAACAAGCCAGGAAGCAGCATTTGTCTGTCTCTTCTTTCTGACTGTGGGAGCACTACTGCCTCACACTTCTGCCACTGTGATTTCCCCACTGTGATGAAGAGAACCCTTGAACTTGCAGCCAAAATAAACCCTTCCTTTCTTACATTCTTATGGTCAGGTATTTGATCATTGCAATGAGAAAAGTAGCAGCAGGTATGGGTGTATATGTGCTGTGGATGTATGTGTGCAGCACAGAGTTATCATATAGACCTGTATATGTGCTGTGGATGTATGTGGGCCACATAGAGTTATTATATAGACCTGTATATGTGCTATGCACGTATGTGTGCTGCATAGAGCTATCATATAGACCTGTATATGTTCTGTGAATGTGTGCTGCACAGAGCCATCATATGGACCTTTATATATGCTTAGATAAAGACTCTCCTTGACTAAATTTCAGCCAGGCTCCTGTCTCACCTAGCCCTGACATTGTCCCTTGTCCTTGGCCTGTCTAGTCAGGTTTTAGCAAGGACATTGCTGAGCAGTTATTTGAGAAGACTCTACCATGGTTATCTGACCCCCTAGCCTGTCTTCAACAAGAATTATGTGCGGTTGCTTTGGCCAGAGTTCCTGCTGCCCCAGCATTTCCTCTTAGTGGTGCTCTGCCCACAGGTCCTGCTCTGTGGCTTGCTAGGAATCCCTGCTTTGTCTTGTCGTATTTGGAGTGGAGCCAGGTTCCCTTCCCTTAGATAGATTCCACTTCTGTAGTCTTTTCTTGATTAAGGTCTTCCTATCTTAACTGAAATATATATATATATATATATATATATATATATATATATATATATATATATATATGTATGTATATATATACACATATAGTCACAGTCTTCTAACACTAAAGCTAAACATATGTGTATTTTCTTAGTTTTTAATTTGTATTTATTTTGTTCTCAGCAGAATTGAATACTTTCCGATGTTTATTCATTAATTACAATTCCCCTTTCTACACTGCTCACTTTTTTTTGTGATTTTTATCAGCTTGTATCAATTTTAGATTTAACCAATTAACCATCCACACTTCATTTTTACCATATGTATTTTCAGTAGGCAGTGCTCAGCTTTCTTGTATGAGATTAGAATTCCCTTCCTTTTTGTGTACTTAGCACACAGCTGTTTCTATTCTCACTTTACTGCTACTTAACTCTTTAAATATTTACTGTTTTAATCTATTTATTTAATTTTCAGATCTTCTGCCTTCCTGGCTTTTATTGTGACAAGTAAAATCTTGGAATCAGGAAACCTCAAAACATAATAAATGATTCTTATTTTAAGGAAGTTCTTCAGAAAATAAACACTTTGTGATGCAAATGAAATCTTCCCATGTGTGTGATTTCCATGTTTGCATATTTTACTCACTTTCACATTTAGAACAGGGATGCATGGAGAGAGACCTGGATATTAGAAGTATCCTGGCTCCTAGTTTCTGGCTCAAATGACCATGCTGATGCCATCCCCTTGACATCAGACTTGAGATTCTGCATAGAAGCACCAAGGCAGTGTCATATTACATGTTAAGAGACTGGGACATTTGCTGGACATCAACGCAGAGATAGCAATTCAGCTTGAGGTCAGTTAAGACTTAAGAGTGCTCTATACTCATACATCTGCGCCTTGTTGGTCATCATCAGAGAGGCTTCCTCTGACAGAAGATGGGAGCTGGTATAGAGATCCACAGCCAAACATCATGTTATTTGGGAAAGAGAGTCTAAATTGGGGGTGTCCATTGAGTCACTCCCCTCATAGCTTGGGGAACCCCATGGAAAAAAAGAAGAAAGATTGTAGAAGTCAGAGGGGATGGAGTACACCAGGAGAAAGTGGCCTACTGAATCAACAGAGCATGCTGTGGGATGGTGTATATGTCAAATTACTCTGATTGGTCAATAAATAAAACACTGATTGGCCAGTGGCTAGGCAGGAAGTATAGGTGGGACTAACAGAGAGGAGAAAAGAAAGAACAGGAAGGTGGAAGGAGACACTGCCAGCCGCCACCCTGACAAGAAGCATGTGAAGATGCTGGTAAGCCACGATCCACATGGCAAGGTATATATTTATAAAAACGGATTAATTTAAGATATAAGAACAGTTAGCAAGAAGCCTGCCATGGCCATACAGTTTATAAGTAATATAAGTCTCTGTGTGTTTACTTGGTTGGGTCTGAGTGGCTGTGGGACTGGCGGGTGACAAAGATTTGTCTTGACTGTGGGCAAGGCAGGAAAACTCTAGCTACAAGAGCAGGCCTCACATGGACTCACAGAGACAGAAACAGCAAGCACAGGGCCTGCATGGGTCCACACCAAGTCCTCAGAGATTATGTTATGGCTCTTAGCTTGGTGTTCTTGTAAGACTCCAACAGTGGGAGTGTGTGTGTGTGTGTGTGTGTGTGTGTGTGTGTGTGTGTCTTTGACTATTATTCCTGCTCTTGGGACTCTTTTCCTCCAGTTGGGTTGCATTGTCCAGCCTCAGTAGGAGAGCTTTTGCCCTGTCTTATTGTATCTTGTTTTGTCCTGTTTGGCTGTTGTCTCTTGGAAGCCTGCTCTTTTCTGATGAGGAAACGGAAGGAGAGTGGATCTATGGGAGAAGGGAGGTTGGGGGAGGCTAGGAGAAGTGGAGGGAGGGGAAACTATAATGGGATTTTTTGTATTAGAGAAGAATCTATTTTCAATAAAAATAGTTCACAAAAACAAAAAACAAACAAATAACAAAAAAGAATTAAGACTGCTATCCTGCTGTGTAGTGGACCTATTGTTTAACCAGCTTTTAAGAGAACAACGTAACAACCATCCTTGCTTGTCTTGGATTTCCCATGTCATCACCTTTTACAACTAAGTTAATGCATGCCTTTATCTTAAGTTATGTACCCTTCCATTCCCCTGACCTAAGAGTAATGCATGTGTGTTTGTATGTGTGTGATGACAGTCATCTGCTGCAGAGTGGCCCTATAAAATGAATATTCACCATAAATGTTGGATGAAACATACAAAACATACAGCTTGGTAGCAATGGTTTATTATCTGTGTCAGTTGGAATCAGTGACTTACTCCCTTGTAAAACCGTGTTAAAGATTTCTGCAAACCAGCTCTCACTCCTTCCCCATGTGATGCTTCCTGTGCTGTCCAGTAAGAGAGAGAGCAAAGCCTTTTGTTTGAGACACACAGACATACAGACACAGAGCCAGGGACAGACAGATTCACAAGACAGCATTCAGGTAAGCACAGATTCCAAAAGCTTTGTTTCTATGACGACGACGATGATGATGATGATTAATATATTTGACACACTGGTGGGGCCCATGCTCTTGCTGTGCTCTGGCAGCTTCTGGACATCCTTTGGGGAGAGGTGGCCACATGCACAGCTACTAGAGGAGCTGGTCCTTCTTCCTCGACTGCACTGTCTCTCTGTAGCACAGGACCTGGCCAGGACACCCAGCTGCGTAATGCCTGGATCCAAGAAACAGACTTCCTCACTGGGCCGTTCTCTCAGCAGCGCTTGCTCCCTGCACCTGCTGGTGCTCTCCTCCCCAACCCCACATTTCCTTTGTGTGGTCCCCCAATGTCCCTCTTGTGATGGATAGGAACTATCTCCTCCCAAGTTTCCTCTGCTCCCACCCAGAGTGTGGAGAACAATTCACACCAGACACAGGTGGAGTGAGCAAGCAGTCAAGGTTTATTTTTAGCACAGGCAGGACAGTAAAATGGGGAACACACTGAACAGAGTGCAGAGTGGACCCAGAGAGCAGTCATGGCAAGTGCCTGTCTCTGGTATCTGGAGTATATTAATACTCCAGATAATAAAAATAATAATAATAAGTAGTAGTATATATGTAATGTACTATAGTATACTATAATACATTACATTATACTGTAATGAATTTACAATAGACTATATTTATAATATAGTATAATACAACTATTGGCCTTCTATTTTTCCTCTTCTTTATACCTCTGAAGTATTCTCCTTCCTGGAATAGACAGAGAATATCTTTTTTTTTTTTTAGATTTTTAATTTTTTTTATTATTTTATTTTATTTTACAATACTATTCAGTTCTACATAACAGCCACAGATTCTCTTGTTCTCCCCCTTCCTGCTCCCCTTCCCTTCCCCCAGCCCATCCCCCATTCCCACCTCCTCCAGAGCAAGCCCTCCTCAGAGGACTGAGATCGACCTGATAGACTCAGTCCAGGCAGGTCCAGTCCCCTCCTCCCAGATTGAGCCAAGCATCCCTGCATAAGTCCCAGGTTTCAAACAGCTAACTCATGCAACGATCCCAGGACCTGGTACCACTGCCTAGATGCCTCCCAAACAGATCAAGCCAATCAACTGTCTCACCTATTCAGAGGGCCTGATCCAGTTGGGGGCCCCTCAGCCTTTGGTTCATAGTTCATGTGTTTCCATTCGTTTGGCTATTTGTCCTTGTGCTTTATCCAACCTTGGTTTCAACAGTTCTCGCTCATATAGACCCTCCTCTTTCTCACTAATTGGACTCCCTGCGCTCCACCCGGGGCCTAGCCGTGGATCTCTGCATCCAGATTCTTCAGTCCTTGGATGGGGTTTCTGGCACAACTATTAGGGTGTTTGGCCATCCCATCACCAGAGTAGGTCAGTCCCAGCTGTCTCTTAGCCATTGCCAGCGATTTTTTGTGGGGGTATCTTTGTGGATTTCTGTGGGCCTCTTTAGCCCTTTGTTTCTTCCTTTTCGACAGAGAATATATTAAGAACTGTCTTTATTTACAATTCAGTCTGTTGCATTGAGATGTATTAGATGTAGAAATGTGCATAAAGGTGAAACCTCACAAAGTTGAGACATTTACTGGGAGTTAGGGCAGTGGTGACTCTCTCTCAGCAGCTACAGAAGAGGAGCCCCTTGGAGCCCAGAGTCTGTATTCCTTTCCCCCAGGCGGGAACACTTGCATGGCTGCACTGGGTTCCCTCTCTTACCCAGTAATCTGGCATTTAAGGCCGCCACAGATGCTTCATCAATGCAGAAGGAAGCATTACTGCCTGTGATTAAAGCATTAGCACCTTCATGTTATTTTTATGCCTATGAATAATTTAGTTTTCATCTCAATGTTGTATTAACATAGTTGTGAATGTCATTTATTTCCTTTTTATTTCATGGGAGAATTATATCCAAATACTTGCATTCTTTTTAGGGCTGTGATTGCAAGTTGGGTTCTCATGGGGCCTGAGTTGTTACGATTTGGGGGTGAAAGGATGTGTTTGCTTTCTCAAAGAGATACCTTTTCACACAGAGATGGTTCTCTATGCAGTGGTCACACTTGGAGTCCTTTCTCAGGTAATGTGGTTCAGATGTGTAACAAGATGTGGAGTCACATGTCTGCTTTGGGATCAGTCCTCCTGCTTCTCAGTGGGATGGAAAGCCTGAGCCGAGGTTGGGGTGCTAGAAACCCTCACCACCTGTTCCTAGATGAGGTCCTGCTGCCTCACTGACCCCTGCACACTGAAGACAGGAGCTGGGGTTGCTTCTGCACACAGCTCCACGTGGACACAGGAGTAGAGAGAGAGTGGGCTTGTCCCAGAGGCCTTGGGGACCAATAGAGAAACTGTAACTGAGGCTCCTCACAGTGGTTTTCATAACAGGGAAAACCACAGGAAGGCAGTAGAGTGAGAACAGAGTAGTGGGGCTGCTAGATGAGGTGTGGGGACTGAATCCTGTCACCAAGTGTGCCCAACCTTCTGACATTAAAATGCCAGCAATGTAAGTTTATGTCTTAGTTAGGGTGTTTTGTTGTTGTGATGAGACACCATGACCATGACAACTCTTATAAAGAAAAACATTTAATTGGGTAGCTAAAGTTCAGAGGATTAGTCCATTATCATCATAGCAGGAAGCATGGTGTAATGCAGGCAGGCATGGTGCTGGAGAGGTAGCTGAGAGTTCTACACCTGGATGGCAGGCTGAAGGAAGAGAGAGTGACACTGGGCCTAGCTTGAGCTTCTGAAACTTCAAGCCCACCTCTAGTGACATACTGTTGTGGGATGGTCTTTATGTCAAATGTGTTGCTCTGATTGGTCAATAAATAAAACACTGATTGGCCAGTGGCAAGGCAGGAAGTATAGGTGGGACTAACAGAGAGGAGAAAAGAGAGAACAGGAAGGCAGAGGGAAACACTGCCAGCCGCCACCATGACCACTAGCATGTGAAGATGCTATAAGCCATGAGCCACATGGCAAGGTATAGATTTATAGAAATGTTTAATTTAAGAACAGTTAGCTAGAAGCGTGAGCCATTAGAGCAAACAGTTTAAATAATATAAGCGCCTGTGTGTTTATTTTATAAGTATGCTGTCGGACTGCTGGAGCTTGGTGGAACCCAGAGAGAAAACTCTCCAGCTACAACAGACTTCCTCCAACAAGGCCACACTTCCTCCAGCAAGGCCACACCTCCTCCAGTAAGGCCACACCTCCTCCAGCAAGGCCACACCTCCTCCAGCAAGGCCACACCTCCTAATAGTGCCACTCCCTATGAGCCTATGGGAGACATTGTTGTTCAAGCCACCACAGCTGTGTTGGGCAGCACTCCTAGCTCTCCTGGGCTCCGTGTAGCCTGTGTGCTGTAGATTGGACAAGCCTGCCTGTGCAGGAGGAAGTGAAGCCAGGGAGTGACTTTCAAGGGCCAGAGGACTTGAGAGACAAGCTCAATTACGGATGTGATTATGTGACCACTGAAAAGTATAAATTCCCCAAGTAAAACCAAGCTAATTGAAATGTCAGCACCATCAACTTGTGTTCACACAAAGTCCGTGTCCCGTTGGCCTCCTGAAAGCCTGGCTGGAAAGCACTGCCATGGACTGCTTTTCCTTAATTGGACAAGACACCGATTCAGACAATGCCTTTCCAGCATAGATTAAGTAAAAACAAAATTACTTAACCCAAGTTGTGTGCTGAAGGGAACGCCTCTGAGGGGGCTATTGGGACAGCCAGGATTTGTCTTCACCTCACTGCTTTACCTAATCAAAAATCAAACCCTGCCCAGGCCTTCAGCCACAGATCCTGTGGGGAGCCAGCCTACAAGCCTATGTACTCCTCAGAGTCCGATGCCTCCAGACCTTCCAGGAGCTAATGGGAGAGAGACAGTCCAGAAGAGAGGAGAAAGTATAGACAGAGGAGGAGAGGAAAAGGAGGAGAGAGAAGAATGGGGAGAGAGGAGGAGTGGGGGAGAGAGGAAAAGAAAGGAAGAGGAGAGGAGAGAGAGGGGAGGAGAGGGGAGAGAGGAGAAGCTCCCACTGGCTGCCCTTATATCCCGTAGGCCTCACCCCTGGAACCATTATTCTGTGGCTTAGGTCTCAACAGATGCATTTAGGATAATACAGACAAACCCCAACTCTAAATTCAGGGGCTTCCAAACCCCATCCACCCATGACAACACAAAACCGTGGAAAGAAGCATGGATTTCTCAGTCCCTGAGGCATTTATCCACTAACAAGACTCCCGGGCCTGGCGCCTGGCGTGTGCCAGGAAATGGAGGGTACTTCCACTCCACTAACAGTAAACTCTAAACACAACACCAGGGTTGGATAATGAGGGCCAGAGGCACCGCCAGGAGCCTGCCCTGGAGGGTCACAGCTGGGTTCTGTTTCCTGTGCTGTTTCCTGCTTCCCCATCTGCCCAGGACTCCTGACCTGAACAAACTTCTGCCCCCAGGACTGGGTGCTGTCTCTCACCATGCCTTCCCTGCTGTCTTCATTTCCTTTGTTACTGTGATAAAACATCTCAACAGAAAACATCTTAGGTTAGATGTTTCTTCATCTTACAATTCCAGGTTACAGTCTGTTATCGAGGGGAAGTCAAGGGAAGAACTCAGAACCACACACCTACAGCCAAGAGCAAGAAGAGGGAAGAGATGCGTGGATCCTTGCTTGCTGCCCAGCTGGCTTCCTGCATTCTTATACAACCCAGGGTCCAGTCCGTGGACTGGCCGTGCCCACATTCCCATTGCAATTAATAAGGCAATGCTCTAGACAGGCCCATAGGCCAACTTGATCTTGACAGTCCCTCAGCTGCGATTTCCTCAGCTGATGGCAAACTGACAAACACTGACTTCTGCAGCTGCCACACTGGACTCCGAGCCCAAATAAACCTCTCTTCTTTGGGTTGCTCTTGCTCCTTGCCAGGTATTTGCTTATAGTGATGAGAAAAATAATGCCTCAGAAAAATCTGTCTACTGTAATTCTGAAGCTTTGGGAAAATCAAAACCAGTTCTTGAACCCCAATTTCCTTATTCACTCCTCCAACTCTTCCTCCATGCACCCCACCTCCCAACCCCCGCCGCTGCCCCGTGCTGACATTTTCTGGGAACTTGGGAAGGTGGCTGGTCTCCGCCTTGGATGTCTAGGGCAGAAGCAGATGTAGGAGTGGTGGGAGGGATGGTGGTCTAGCCTGTCACTGGATGTGTCTGAACATAGCTAGGGTGCCACCCTGTCCATTCCTGGAGTGTCCCAAGGCTGCCAAGTCTCCCCAGGGGGTGAGCAACTAAAGTACTTTCTTTCTTTGGGTGTCCTAGAATGGGGTGCCCAGGGTTCCTTAGCTGGGACACCTCAGTCTTAGGCTTTGGGGAAATAACTGGATGGGCTCTGTGATACTCCTCTGTGAAGGAGAAGCAGAAGGTGGAGGGTGGGGTGGGAGTGTGACCGCTTAGAAGGAGGGAGAGCTGAGGCCAAGTCAGAACGCTCACACGTTGGATACAATCATGTTGTTCAAGAGCACAGACTTTGAAATCAGCATCTGTGGGACTTTGGATATAACTTAAGCAACAAAAGCCTTAGTTGTTCTGATTGTGGCAACGGAAATCATGCCCCAAGAACAGAACACTGAGTAATTTATTATCTTGGTTACACTTCTCATTACTGTAACAAAGACCTGATAAAAGCTCACAGTTCCATGTTAAGCACATCCTGGTGGGCAAGGCTTAGTAACAGCAGTGTGAGGCAGACGGCCATGTTGCATCCACGGTCAGGAGGTAGAGTGAGGGTGAGTGCCAGAGGTTTTGTTTTTTTTGTTTGTTTGTTTGTTTTTTTTTCAAGAAAGGGTTTCTATGTGTAATTTTGGTGCCTGTCCTGGATCTTGGTCTGTAGAACAAGGCTGGCCTCAAACTCACAGAGATCTGCCTGGCTCTGCCTCCTGAGTACTGAGATTAAAGGTGTGTGCCACCACTGCCCGGCTGAGTACCAGACTTGTAATTTCACTGCTTTAAATTCAACCCATGACCCCAGCCCATGGGATCATGCTACCTACATTTAGGTTGGGCTCCCGCCTCAACTAACCCAATCTAGAAACTCCCTGCCTCACAGGCCCAGAGGCTCATCTCCTAGTCTGTCACCAGCACAGACAGGTTGTACACTTGACTCAGATATAAGTACATGCTGACAGAGACTAGAAACAAAATGCAAAATACAGTGTCTACCCCTGAGGGTGTGCCAGGATATGGTGAACAGCTTAATGTCATCAAGGGCATCAAGAGGAAGAAATCAGCCAGACTGGTGCTTGCAGAATGACACTTGATGGAGTGTCAGCACTCTGGGTACTGAGTCTGGATCAGAGCCCAGCCAGCCACTGTGACCCACAGACCCACAGACCCACAGACCCACGTGAGTGTGTAGCATTTGGGATGGATCGAGCTTTTATCAGGGGAGTGTAGATGGAAAGGTCTCCACTGAATCTTCTATAATTGCTTTTTATTAGCCAGCACTTTACAATGTGAGAGCTATTGAATTAGACATCCATTAGCTTCTACTCCCTAGGGAAGAAGGATGCTTTCTGAGTCCTTGCAGACAGAGCTAAGAGGAATAACAAAATCTGGACTGACTCACTTTCCTTAGCAAAGAGGATACATAATATACAGGGAAACAGGCTCTCACCTTAGGAGCATAGGTCCCTCTCTGCATACCACCATATTTAAAATTGTCTCCAGAACTGAGACCGGTTCATGCACCTTTGTCCCTCTATGTGCTTGAGGAGGAAAATCTTTGCACTTTGCTTCCCTAGTCCTGGGCTCACTGTGTGTCACACTAAGTGCACACAGAGTGAAACAAGCATTTTTGTTGTCGGACAAGCCATCCATTTCAGGGTCAACTTTGGCAGACTTGGTGTGATCCCAAACGTAAAAGGCCTGCCTGTCAGGTAGAGAGCCTCTGAGGCTGGCTAGCTGAGTAAATGCCTCTGGAATGCAGCCCTCTCTTTCCATTGGCTCTGGCGATGATTAGAAAGATGTCTTTAGCCTAGTGCTGGGGCAGCAGAGACAGGAGGTCCCTGGGGCTCTTTGAAGAGCCTGTCCAGACTACTTGGTGTGCTCAGGTCTGTGGGAGACCTGTCTCAGGAAGAAGGTGGATGGTTTCTGAGGAGTGACATCTGAGGTTGACCGCTGACCTCCACATGCATGACACACATGTGCATGTACACCTATACACCTGTGAGTCTGCACACACAAACACACACACACACACACACACACACACACACACACACACACACGGAAACTGAGGAAAGAGACTTGGCTTCTGGATGCCACGCAAGCCTCAGCAGACAGAAGGCTGTGCAGGGTCTCTGTGGACCGTCACACAGGCTGCACTGCCCAAGGGTGTCACACTATGTTGTCAGAGGGACTACAGACTCCACAGACTTAAAACTTTAGTCTGACAATTATGAAAAGTAGAAGTCAAGTTTCCCATCACAGTGACTTAGAAAATAGTTTCAAATAAAGTGTCCAAGAAGGGGAGTATTTTTGATTCTTGTGAGACTATCAGCCTGCATTGGTGAGGCTGGGCATGTCAGCTGGGCCAGTCAGTGAGGAGGGGCTAGTGGGTGGCTTGGCTCACAAGTGCTTTCTGGGCTCATTGTTGGCACACTCTATTCTTGGCTCCTGGTGCCACCCCAGAAGCCTCTGCCTCCTGCATCCCTGAGGACGGTGAGACCACAGCTTTCATCAGTACAGGGGGTTCCTCTCCGTGAGGACCCACAGTTAGGAGGGGACAAGAGGGAAGCGGGGTGTACATGGCAGCTGTAATTGTTACCTCTGTTGCTGTGACCAAATACCTGTGACCTAGCTCCTGTACTGAGCTGTGTAGGGATTTCAGACAAAGCCGTAAGATGTCCGCTTGACTTTCCAGGACTTCTTGGATCGGTCTGTTTTCCTGTCTGGATGTATAGCCAGCAGATGGGGTAGAAAGGTGTGGTCAGCAAAGCTGAGACAGTGTGTGTGTTCTCGGTGGAAGCTGTACTCAGGGAGGATCTGCCCTGGATCAGTTGAGCTGGGATCCTCCTGCAGTTGGACCCCTCAGGCATCCCCTCAGATTCCCATGAAAACAGACCTGCCTCAGTGACTCTGAAATTCCTCAGACATCTATTCCTAGCCATCAGCTAGCTTCCATGGCCACAACCCAGGTGCAATAGCATCTCTGTTTCCAGGTCAAGAGAAAAGGTCACTTTGGGGACATCTCCCACAGTTTGCGTTCTTGCCAAGTTTGGGCCCAGTTTTGTCCAGGTCTCATATTTCCTGCCATAGGCAGGTTCTATATCTGGCTCATGCTCATCTCTAAAGCAGTTGCCCACGTAGAACCGCTTCTTTGTGCGTTTATCTGCAGCTGGAATCCCAGAATAGGAGGTCAGATAACGTGAGAAAATTAAAAGAAGCCTCTATAGGAGGCTGATGCCCCCAAACAGTCCTTAAATTACCCCTTGCTCAAGAGTCACTTATTAAAATCTGAGAACATTTGCAGTATTTTCCATTGGGTTTAATAATTTATTGATGTTTAATATTTCACAAGAGTAAAACAGAACATCAGATGAAATTTTCATATCTGCTATTATAAGCTAAATGGAATGAGAGACACATTGGGCATCGCTGGGTATCAGAGGCAACCCTAACATCCCTGATCAGGAGACAAAACCAAACTTCTCTGCCTGTCAGTTCTCTCAAGGCTCCTTGAGTTCTAAAGAGGAGATGGATGCCTGGGGATGGTGTATATTTGGTTTGATAGCAGGACTTGCTGATGGAGGAATCTAGCTCTGTCCATCTCCTCCATCCTCTGAACTTACAGTGAATTTCTGAAATGTCTGTCATTAGAACATGCTGTGTTCTCTGCTGGAGAATCTGTGGCTCTTGGATAATGACAGCAAACTTGATTTAAGGCTCTTCTGTCTCTGTCTCTGTATTATGAACGTGCAGGTGTGCACACATATTTGTGCACATGCACGTGGAAGCCAGAGTCTGGCATTAGGTGCCTTTCCTCAGGGGTCACCCAACTTATTCACTATTTTGGGGGACAGCACCTTTCTCAGGCCTGGAACCAGATAAGCAGGCTAGGTTGACTGGCCAGTGACCCTGTGATCTGCTGGTCTGACTCCCCAGCAATGGGACTGCAAATGGGCACCACCATGCCCAGACTTTGTGTTGTGGGTTGGCTCTGGGGGATTTAACTCAGGTCCTCATGCTTTCAAGGCAAGCACTTTACCAAGTGAACTTTCTCCCTAGCTCTATCTACATCTGTTATATACATATTATATATATATATATATATATATATATATATATATATATATATAAAATTCATCAGTATCTCATGATAACCCATGAGGGAGGAGAACTTTTACAATGTATTTACTTATTAATGTCATTATTAAATTTGTGTGTGTGCGCGTGTGTGCGTATGTGCATGTGTATGGGGTGTGTGTGTGTAGGTGCACATGCCATGGTACATGTGTGAAGATCACAGGACAATTTCATGGAGTCACCTCTCTCATTCCACCTTTACATGGGCCCCAGGGGTCTGACTCAGGCCTCCAGGCTTGCTCAGCAGCCACCTTCCCACTGAGCTGCCTCGATAGCTCTTTTTATCTCTACGTTACATATGGGAACTCACAGAGATCAGATGTAATCTGCTGAGGGTCATGTAGGAATAGCGAGCTGTCTCTGAGTGTGAGCAGTCCTGCTCTAGATAGAGCCCAAGCTTGACCAACACACTGTTCTTTCTCTCTAACCAGTAAACAGTCTGTTTTAATCCACCATGGTAGCACTGTTGGGCTACACACCACATAAGAACATCCCCTTGAATAGTTCCTCTGTAACTATATGCCCAAATAAACTCTTCTTCTATAGGTGGTCTTGGTCATAATTGTTTAGCATAACAGCATAAAAGTAACTCATAGGCCGAGAGCTGCTGAGATGATTCTCTGTGGCTGAGATAGGGACAAGAGTCCAGTGACAATGTATCATTGATATTGTGGACAGTGTGTTAAGAAGAATCCTCTCATGGAACAATCTTCCAGTGCCCCCTTTCTCTTAGCTTTTCTCTCTTCTAAGCCTGATTCTGAGAGCTCCCATTGATTCCATGAGCCAGCTAATGCATTATGAGTAAGTTTATTTCTGCCTAAGTGAGCTAGAGTTATTTCCTCTAAGAACACAGAGTATAGTTGTTCCATAAAATATATCACATGTGTGTATGTTTGAAATCCATTCAGCATATTTGTGATGATCAATACATATTGTTAACATGATAGGATCATGAATCACTCTGGAGACTCTGTGGGCACAGCTATGAGGATTTTCTACATTAGGTTCATTTAAGATAGGAAGACTTACCCTAAATGTGAGAGGCACTACGTTACAGGCCAGAGTCTCAGACTTCAAAAAAAAAGAGACAAAGTTAGCTGAGCACGAAACTCATCTCTGTTTCCTAACTGTGGACACAGTGTGTCCATGCCTGCCTCTCAGAGAGGACTAACTCTTAAACCAAACTCTGATGAAGGAGAATTTTATTTGAGCTGATGTACACCCAGACACCTGCTCCCATGTGTTTACAGAGAATGGCAGTGAGTGAATTCTGCTCATATGGAAGTTACTTGGAAGATAGACTGATAGATTGATAACTTTGATTGAATTTTCATTTCTTTATTCAACAGAGGGTATGAAGTGAGTGGACTACACTGCTCCAGAGGGCAGTAGACCCAGGCACGGGATACTAATCTCAACAGCCCTCTGATTTCACTTTCCTATTGATCTTGGGCACCTGTCTTGTTGCTGTGACCTACAAGAACACCTTAAAGGAGAAAGGCTTTATTCTGCTCACACAGTTCCAGGAGATACAGTCCATCACAGAAGGGAAGGCATGGCCCCAGAAGCAGAGAACGATGACCCACACTCAGCTCCATTTCTTCTTTTGATACAGTCTGGGACTCCAGTCCATGGAATAGTGTCACCCACATTTGGGGTGGGTTTTACCACTTAAATTCATCTAATCTTGAAACTCCCTCACAGACATACCCAGTGATTTGTCTCTCTGGTGATTCCAGATACTGTAAAGTAGCCATACATAGTAACTATCATACTGCCTGATTTAAATCCAGGTCAGAGGTTTACAGACTGCTAAAATGAGTGTATTGGTATGAGTGTGGATTTAGGATAATGTTTTGGTGGAATTGTATGTCCAAATTTGCAAAGACATTTTAGGATAAACTGCATATTATTTA
Source organism: Peromyscus leucopus (assembly GCF_004664715.2). Lineage (NCBI taxonomy): Eukaryota > Metazoa > Chordata > Mammalia > Rodentia > Cricetidae > Peromyscus > Peromyscus leucopus. The sequence goes on along the minus strand of NC_051076.1, from coordinate 75,402,364 downwards.
TAATGGTTGTTTTTATTTTCTGTTTATATTCTTGTGCTACAGTTTGTGGGTAGAAGTCTGTACAAGGCTTTTTCTTTTGGGCCACCAACTAGCTCCCAAATCATGACAGGGAGACTTCTTATTAGTTATGAATGCTTGGCCTAGCTTGGGAATGCTTCTGGCTACCTCTTTTAACTTAAACTGCTTCTCCTTATCTACCTTTTGCCTGGAGGCTTTTTCCTTTTCCTTTCTGTATAACTGACTTTCACTACTGCTGTGTCTGACCGGCTGGAGGCTGCCTGGCTTCTTGCCCCCAGCATTCCCTCTTCTCTCCTCCTTCTTCTCTCTCATTCTTCCTTCTCTTGAGCCTAGATTCTCCTCCTAGTTATTATTTCTGCATGCCAGCCCCACCTGTCCTTTCTCAGCCTAGCTACTGGCCATTCTGTTCTTTATTAGAACAATCAGGTGCCTTAGTAGGCAAGGCGCAACACATCTTTACACAATTAAACACATCCTTACATCGTTAAACAAATGTAGCATAAACAAAAGTAACCCACCTTTACACAGTTAAAGTAATATTCTGCAGCATAAACAGATGTAACACATCTTTGAACAGTTAAAATAATATTCCACAAGAGAAGTCAGAGGACAACTGTAGGAATTGGGTCTCTCCTAACATGTGGGTCCTGGGGACTGAACTGATGTCATCAGGCTTGGCATCAGGCACTTTAACACACTAAGCCATCTACTGGATCTGGTATGGTTCTCATGTTCAGTGAAAACCAAATAAAAAATTAGGAGAATCTATTACTTTAAACCAATGTGGAAAAGAGGATTTTGGTAAAAACAAGTCCTATTTGGAACAGTGGATTTCTGTTCTTTATGCTCTCACATGGCTTCACATGACTTAACTGGGATGGGTGTTGTATGAACATTCTTTTTTCATATTTTTGTGTATATGTGTGCATCATTGTATATATGTAGATGCATGTGGACATGCATACATACATGTCGTGGATGCAGGAAAACCTTTGGTGTCATCTTCATGAATGCTGTTCACTTCATTTGGGATAGGATCTGTCATTGGCCTGGAGCTTACCAATCAGACTGGCCGGCCACCAAGGCCCTGGAATCCTTCTACCTCTGCCTTGCCACGGCTGAGATTGCAAGTGTGCGTTCCCATGCTTGACTTTAGACATAGGTTCTGGGGGGAAAAATCTGATCCTCATTTTAGCAAAGGAAGCAGTTCACTGAACCACAATCCCAACTCCCAGTCTGAGCTCTTGCTCTTCACAGCTGTAGCTGGGACGACACCATTGTAGATTAGTGCATTCCTCTTGGATGTACCCTCCCAGTACATCCTGTTTGAGGACGTTCTCTTCCAAAGTGCCCAAGAAGCTTTCAATGTGGCTCTGCCATTTTGTTATACAAGATCAACGTGGTGCCATCCAGCTGGCATGTGGGGACAGAGAGTGAAGGAGCATTCACCTAGTAATTTTCCACATGGGAGTGGAGGAGCATCTACCACCTTTACCCACATTCTCCTGGCAAAATGCAGCACTCTACCCACATGCAAGGAAGGCTGGGAAATGTAGTCTCTGGCTGGCCCTTCAGCCACAGCTTGACATTTTAGGTGGAAGTGTGGACTTTGACCATCTCTCCAATCTGTTTGATACCACATCTCTTCTTCAATATCAAAATTTAATTAATTTTTTGTCTGTGCTTATGATGTATGTGTATGTATGTGTGTGCAAGCACTCATGTATGTGAGTATGGGTGTGTATATATCACAGTGGTGTGTAGAGGTTCGAGGACAGCCTCAGATGTCATTTCTTTTTATATTTTTTGAGACAGTTTCTTTGCTGTTTGCTGCTGTGTATACCAGCTTGGCTGTCCCATGAGCTTCTGGGATTCTCCCACCTTTATTTCCTTTCTCGTGGTAGGAGCACTAGAATTATAAATATGCCGAACTTCACCATACATGGGTTCTGGGGATAAAAACTCAGACTCTCACATTTGCAAAGCAAATGCTTCTGCAAACCACCTCCCCCAGCCTGCTGACACACTTTCATTCACCCTAAGGGCTCAGGGATTAGAGAAGCCATTTGTCCCCTTGCCAATCATGACTCTACAATTTCTTTTCACTATAATTTTCATCATATTTAAATTTTAAAAAGAAGAATCAGAAGGTAGACGGCCTGAGGAGAACTCAAGGAACTACTCTTTGATGGTGGAGGAAGCACTTCAGAGGGGTGAGATTCCTGCTCTTTTCACACAGTCCGCAGAGAAGCTGCGATTCAATTCACCCACTCTGTGTTAGGGAGACTCGCCCTCAAGTCTCTAAAACTGGCCATGTCTGAGGGGATGGAATATAAAAAGCTTGTGCTTTTTATAGATTTTCAATCAAATGCCAGCCCAGCTGAGCCCTTATTGGCACTGTAGGTCCTGGAGCAGGGCTGGCTTTCGCTTGCAAACATCTTGAGGGGAGGCTGCCCAGCTCCACTTTCCCGGGAGAGAGGTTGATCCGTACCTCATCCATTTTCCAATGCTGATAGATTCCCCGATTCTCTCTCCCTTGGGCCAGACATGCATCTCTTGAGAGGCAGTAAAAATGTCAATAAGCTCTCTCTTTTTACTCTTCTTTCCACTCTGGAGACAGGCTTCCATTAAATCTTTAACCGCTTCTCTTCTTTTTCTTTTTTTTGACCATATCAAATTTATAGCCACTAGAAAGGGACAGGATTCCAGCTCTATTCACTGTGCCCTCTGCAGAGTGCCCTGGACTTGGGTGTCCAGCAACTTCCCATGTTGGTTTCCAGTCAAAACGAAGGGTAGGTCACCAGCTAAACTTAGGACCAAGCAAAGCCTCCTCATTGTGTGTGTGGGATGCAGGCATCCCAGGAAGAGGAGGGATGTGGTGGCAGTGTGAAACTACCATTGCAGCTGCCCTTGATGTGAGGAAAGTTGACATTAACATTAGAGAACAGACAGGCAGCAATTAGAAGAAGCTGAAATTAAGTTTAAATAGAAATAACCATAATTAAATTTCTATCAGAGCCAATTGACTAATTTATACATAGGAACTATAGATTAATATTAGCTAACATTTATTTTCTTTTTTTGACTCAGATTCTCAAGAAGCTCAGGCTGGACTCAAGCTCACGTAGGCAAGGATGACCTTGAACTTCTGATCCTCCTGCCTCTACCCCTGAAGTGCTAGGATTACAGACATGTGCCACTATACCAGGTTTATGCAAAGCTGTGGAACAAACCTTTTTTGTCTTGTAGTTTATAGACAAGCACTCTATCAGCTGAGCTATACTTACAGTTATGCTGACATTTATCCATTGCTGACCACGTAATAGTCACTGTGTTAACCGATTTACATATTACCTCACCCATTGATTTTTTGCTTTTTGCTTTTTGGAGACAGGGTTTCTCTGTGTAGCTCTGGCTGTCCTAGAACTCATTCTGTAGACCAAGCTGGTCTTGAACTCCGGGGTCCACCTGCCTCTGCCTCCCAAGGGCTGGTATTAAAGGCGTGCACCACCACCCTGCTCACATTACCTCCCCTAGCACATCCAGCAAACCCGTGAGCAAAGTACTGTGATGTCGGAATTCTCAGCTAGGAAAGAGACTCACGAAGAGGATTGATGGCCTCCCAAGGTCACTCACCAGGATTCAAACCCCCAAATCTGTCCCCAGGGTCTGGCTTTGTCCCATGCTGGATGATAACAAGGGTTCTCAGTGTCATTGCTCCTAGAAACAATCACATTTCAAAAGGGCCACAGCATCCCTGCAAAATAGTGTTCTTCCTCTCGCACAGTACACCTGAGGTCCCTGTGTCCTGCCACTCACTCATCCTGCTGTTGAGAGTGAGATGAGGTACCATGCTCAGTCCCTTAGACTCCAAATTCCATCCAACCCTTGCTTCCATCAGTTAAGAAAATACAAAAACTTTGGTCACAATCTAGATAAATCTACTAAAAAAAAATTAGATTTCATTTTCAAACTCTTGTACCCATGATCTTATTTTTTCCCACTGTATGACTCACTTCAGGGATGTATTCTATAGGTGCCGAAGCCAGACAATAGTTCAGAGCCAGTGTATTATCAGGAGACACCGTGAAAAGCCCAGAGAGAGAGGCCTGTCGCAGTGGAAGGTGTTTTACAAAGCTGCCTTACAAACCACACCAAGCTTTGGGTGTGCCTGTGTCCTAATGAAATGCTCATCCCCTGGTCCAATGGAAAGGAAAATGTGTCGTCCCCATCCTTGGCCTTCAGATGTGGTGTATGGGGGAAAGGGCTGAGCAGGAGCTGCTGGTGGACAGCATCAGGAGAGACCATGCAGACTGCCACTCCTTCCCCCTTGACAGAATGGCTGAATTTTTATTCTTTAAAAACTCATTATTGTGGGGCTAGAAAGATAGGGGTGTCCTCACTGAGCAGCAGGAGGGCTGGAGTGCAGTCCCAGCACCCATGGGGAGATTGGACACGGTGGTGTGTACCTGTAATCCCATAGTTGGGGAGACCAAGACAGATTCTTGCTTTCCCTGATTCTCAGAGTTCCAGAATCACAGAGAATTTGTCTGAAAATATAAAAAGAAGACGCTTAACATTGACCTCTGGCTTCCACATGTACACATACACACATGAATGTGCACCCACCCATCACATGTACATAATACACACAAAATACATTAATGAAACAACACATTCTATCCAAGAAATACATACAATTCCTATGTGTTAATAAAAATTAAAAAGGAGTCTAGAATATTAACTACTTTGACTTGAATGTTATGTACTGCATATATCAGCAGCATCATCACATAATCACTAGTTGTACAATTGTACAACTAGTAGTTAATTTTAAAATTCTGAGTTGAGCCATATTCTTTAATTTGTTTTTACATGAGAAAGTGTTTCAAATGAAAGTTAGCAGTAGGTGGGAAGAGCTGTTAGGGCCTTGCTTGGACTGAGAGGCCTCGGCCTTGCGGGCATGCTGGAGAGTTGAGAGACAAGTCTCTTCCCCCTTACCCACCTCCTTTGAGAGTCTCTCCCAGCAGTGGTCAGGAAACGGTGACACAACGGTGTCTCCTGGAGACCTTAAGTCAATTTCTTTTCAGCCGGGTAGGGAATGATGACCAGACACGAGGTGACAGCCCCAGGAATCTTAGACTTAGACCAGGCTGAGGTCCTGGAGTGAACAGTGAACGTGCAGTATGGCCTGTGGGTGGGAACATGGCAGAATCCATGAGGAGGAACTTCCGGATGCAGAGGACAATCCTTGGATCTGTTACTGCCACCTTCTCCCTTAGATGCAGTCCTGGACTACAGAGAGACACAGATCGTGCAACAGGTTGGCCAGGCCCTCATATGGCTGTGTACAAAGACACCAAGCTCAGTGCTGCAGCAGACTCTGATGACCCAGTTGTGAGCCTTGGTGTGGGGTGAGTGCGTAGGGGAAGGCCAACAGCTGGTGGTGAACACCGAGGCCCTGTGCGCATGCTCGGCTGTGCTTCCTCAGTGCATGCGGAACCCAAACCACATGAAGGTTCCACTTGTCCGGCTTGTTTCCTAGTGGTAACATTCCTGGCTGCAGCGTGATTGGAAGGGCACCCCAAGAACAGCTGAAGGGATGCAAAGAGCGTTTCTCTGACTCTGGTAGGTGAAGACACAGAAGCTGTGTGAAGCAGACAGGAATGTGAAGGACTTTCTGAGAAGACATGCAGAAGCATGCATTCGGGTGACAGCCGGGATAAGCTGTTCTAATGCGGCAGTGCAGACCGGATGACTCAAACAATAGACACGTGTTTTCTCACTGTTCTCTCCATTCAAAGTCTGAGTTTGGGATTCACCAGGAGCCTCTTCCTGGCTTGGAGATGGCTGCTTTCTGTTTGTATCATCGATGGATTAATGGGCTTTGTCAGATACAGGGCAGTGGGAAGGATATGGCAGAGTCTCAATGTTAGAACCACAGTAAATGCGATAAAGGAAAAACCAGTCAAGAGAACAGAATCTCTAGGCTGGGTAGGATCCTAACATTTCAGTCAACTAGGTCAATCACCTAGCCGAGAGACCACTCTAAAAAGGCAGGTCACCTTAAGCTGAGTTAGACATAGGTGGAATAATTATCCCTTTAATGAGTTACCATACTTTTTCTTTCTAGAATCCCTGCCCCTAGCACATTAACTTGCAGGACCACAGCCACGCAGCTGAGTGAGACTGCCTGCATTTCTGTATTACTCAGGAGAGAGTACGGTTGTTTTCTTTTCTTCTTTCTGTTTCTGTCTAAGGACACTTTTCCCAAACTTTTTTTTTTTTTTTTGTCTAAGCCCCCTCATCTGGCTGTCTTGTGTGAGGCTGCCTCTACAAGAGCAGAATGCTCTTAGTTGCTGAGCCATCTCTCCAGTCCCCAGGTCTATTTCTTCCCCGAACCTTTGCTGAGCCCTTAACTATATACCTTGTGGATTTCCTCGGCTCTGTCTTTATCAGCTAATATGCTTTTCCTGGTAGACACAGAGGGCCTGGTTCCCAAGGCAGTGTAACTTTTGCAATTGCCTCATCCTCCTATTCATAAACAATGAGATTTTATGCTCAGCTTCCAAGAATGTGTTTGTTTACAGCCCATCAGGAGAACCAGAGTTTAAAATTTTAAATTGTCTTTCTAACGTGACTAAGAACTCCAGGAGAGAACCCCCACATCCCTGCTATCACTTGGAAACCTTGAAACGATTCCCCTAAACTCCAGTACCATCTTTGAGGGACTGTCTATACTAGGTTGGCCTGTGGTTGTGTCTGTGGCATTGTCTTAATTAAGTTAATTGATGTGGGAAGACTCAGTCCAGTGTGGGCATCAATCCCTAGGCAGGTGATTCTGACCTGTAAAGGGTGGAGACATTGAACTGAGCACAATCAAGTGAGTGATGTCTACAATCTTTACTCTATGCTCTTTACCATGGATATGATGTGACTATATTAAGTTCCTGCCTTGACTTTGTACAATGATGAATGTAACCTAGACATGTAAATGGAAGTGAGCCCCTTTCTCTCCTAAGTTCCTTTTTGTCAGAAATGAAACAAGGAGAGAGAGAGAGAGAGAGAGAGAGAGAGAGAGAGAGAGAGAGAGAGAGAGAGAGAGAACTCATTCACTAGTGTACTATCTGGTGGTGCTGGTGAGAATATAAACTTAGAAGTGGAAATTTGTGAAGTTCTATGTGACCCAGTCATTCACACATACTCTTATGCATATAACTGAAAGACTTTAAGTTAGAATACCACAGAGATATTTGCTCATCTGTGTTTATGGTAGTTTGAATGAGAATTCCTCCCATAGGTTTATATATTTGAATACTTTGTCCCAAGTTGGTGGAGCTATTTGGGAAGGGTTAAGAGGAGTGGCCTTGTTGGAGGAGGTGTTTCACTAGGGGTGGGCTTTGAGGTTTTAAAAGTCCATACCAGTCCCAGTTAGCTCTCTCTGTCTGTCTTGTAGTTGTGGATCAGATGTGAGCTCTCATCTACTGCTCCAGAGCTGTGACTGCCTGCTCTCCATCATGATGATCATGAACTCACCCCATGAAACTGTAAGCCTTCATTAAGTGCCTTCTTCTAAGTTGCCTTGGTCATGGTGTCTTAGCATAGCAATAGAAAAATAACTAGGACCATGTTCCTTGGTGCTCTACAATAACCAGGCGATGGAACCAGCTTAGCTGTTCATCAAGCTAAGGACGAACTAACTGATAAAGAAATGTGGTATGTCATAATGGAATCTTATGAGCCTAAAGAAAGACTAAAACATGAAAAACATGACATTTACAGAAAAGTAGAAGTAACTGAAAAGTAGAAGTAACTGGAAAAGTTAAGCGAAGCTGGAAGACAAATGCCACATTTTCTCTCATACACGGAACCTAGATTTGAAATGATGTGTATGTGTGTGAATATATTTGCATGTGTGTGTGGAGGTCATGGAACTAGAAAGGGGATTGTCAGAGGGAGGAAGAGATCATAACAAAGTTGAGACACAGGGTGATAGAATATGTGTACTGAGAAAGGAAAAGTTTAAACTAACGGGAAGAAAAGGATGCAGATAGAGGGACGAGGAAGTCAGGAGAGGGACAGTGGGGAAGAGGAACCAATGAGAACACGATTTAATGACAGATTTGTATAAAGATGCCGTATGAAGCCCATCATTTCTTGTGCTAACATAAAAAAAAAAACTAAAAACATAAAAATAAAAGCCATAAAAAAACCTTCATTCTCCCCCAAAAGTCAAACCAGAAATCCCTTGTAGTCCTTATTTCCAATGTTCTCCACCAGAGTCTAACGTTAAGCCCAACCCCTTGAAGCCCGTTGGAGCACATGCACAGTAGGAGATGCTCGGTCTGTCATCTGTGCTCCACTCTTTGGTGTTGCTGAGCTCACGGCATAAAGCCTGTTGAAGGGACAGCTCCGCTGGCCCAGAGTGAGCCAGGGATGGGATTCCAGAAGGAATTTCAGTCTGACTGACTATTTTCAGTCGCCTCATACTCTAGTTTCACTTTGTTAGACAACATTATTTATCCAGTAACCTTTGGAATCCTCAAGCTTCGTATTTAATGGGTCCTATTATGCTCTTTCTGTCACACCTGTGAAACATGCCACTTTCCTTATATAAAGGTTTGTGAGACATGATCTCAGATGTTATGTTATTCCAGGCACGGTCCCTTATAGTTCCAAACCCCAGGAAAAAATTAACAAAGCAATTAAGCCTTTACCCACCCACTTAACTCTACAATTCTGCTCACAAGCATCCCTGGGGTAACAGTTGTATAAAGAATTGGAAGGAGCTGGGCATGGTGGTTCATGCTTTTAATGTGGAGGTAGGCGGATCTGGCCAGCCTGGTCTACATAGCGAGCATCCTAGGACAGACAGAACTATGGAGAGAGACACTGTCTCAAAAAAGGATTGAGCAGCTTATTTGTCTTTTTTGTGTATGTGTATGCTAGGAAGAGTTCGACCCTCAAGCGACAGCCTTCGCCTCACTTTTCCTGAAAATGTCCACTTGTTAGAAACTGAGCAGGGAAGAAGGGTGGATAGAGAAAATATCCCTATTTATACTACCCAGGAATTTCAGTGAGCTGCTGTTTTATTTTCTTCCCAAGCTGCCTCACATGGAGGTGGATGTGTCCTTCACTTTATTCCACGGTGAGATTATTCTAGATATGTCCTGTCCAGTTCCTGCAGCTTCACTTTAAAAACTCTGCAAATCCTAAAAAGTGCAGACTGATGCTGAAATAAACTAAGTCCTATACTAAACCTTGTTTTGTAGCCACTCATGGTATGTTTTTGTACCCTGATGTACACTCAACTGAGATTAGTTTAAAGTGAATCCTACGATTCGGATATTTTATTAGTAATTATCATCTCAGTGTATGTTCTGGTTTGGTTTCTGTTGCTGTGATAAAACACTCTGACCAGAAGCAACTTTGGGGAGGGGGGCGGAAGGACTGATATGGCTTACTCTTCCAGGTCACAGTTCATCCCTGAGGGAAGTCGGGGCAGGAACTCAAGCAGTGGCTTGAAGTAGAAGCCATGGAGGGAAGATGTGGGCTGGTTTGCTTGCTCATGCTCAGTTAGCTTTCTTCTGTGGTGAGGACTGATTGCCTAGGAACCTTCATGGCTCACCATGGGCTGGGCCCTCCCATATCAATGAACAGTTAAGACTGGACCCCATGGGATGACCAGAGGCCATCCAATCTGATGTGGGCAACCCTTCAATCAGGCTTTCCTCTCAGTGACTCTAGACTGTGTTAAGTTGACAATTAAAGCTGACCAGGGCGGTGGATCTCTACAGAAAGACCTTTAACAATGACAGTGTTCTTCTGACTCTCAGTCTGTCTTACTTCCTCACATAACCACTGTTAAAGCTGCTCAGATCATCCTGTGGTCATTGTTATTATTTTACTTAAGTCCAGATGGAGACATACCTCTAACTGGTTCTTTTGGGTAACATGGATCTCTGCATTTTCCCCCCTTAGGGTCTATTTATTGAAATTCAGTGGTCTGTTCTATTGTGTGTCTTGGCTTGGCCTGCTGATTGCTTCCCTGGAGCACTTTATAATGTCCCTCTGTCCTGTAGTTTGTGTAAAGTGTTTAGGTCTAAAAGCTTGATGATATTCAGGTTCTGTTTCCTCTATCAAGTCTATTTTATAAATGGCAGTATCTTCACCCCCAAGGGACCCCCAGTGTCTAGTTTCTTTTATGTAAAATATATGTTCTACATTTATTTTCCATCATGAGGTACAGAATGGGTTCCAGAGAGATGACTGAGTGGTTAAGAGTGCCTGCTACTCTTGTCAAGTACTTGAGTTTGTTTCCAGCCCCCATGTCAAAGCAGCTCACAACCTCCTGTAACAACAGCTCCAGGGATCTGGTGCCTTGTTCTGGCCTCTTACAGCACCTGCATTCACATGTTCATATCCCCTAAACAACATATCTATTTTGTTTATTTTATAGATATTTCTGTAAAATGTCACCTAGAATATTTCTTTAAAAATAAATTTCCCTTAAGTTCTTTTGTGAACATGGGGGTATAACTTGAATGAGAAGGAAGCATAAATGCTTGATTTTTTATGTCCTGGTTTTCAGTACAGTGGTTGCTTCCTTCTGAAATGAAGGATGCTTTTTCCCCCATTATAAACATATTTGACATGATACAGTGCTTTTTGCTGCCTTGCTTTTAAACATCACATTAGCATCTTTCTGTGTTTTTTTTAAACTTTATGTGCATTGTTGTGAAGGTGTCAGGGCCCCTGAAATTGGAGTTAGTGACAGTTAGAAGCTACCATGTGGGTGCTGGGAATTGAACTCAGGTCCTCTGGAAGAGCAGCTAGTGCCCCTAACCACTGAGCTATCTCTCCAGCCTGCATCTTTCTATGTTAATGTAACTCTGGAAGATCAGTTTTCATGGTTGCACCATTTGTCTCTTGTATAAAGTATCTGCTTGCATTTAACTCTTTCTCAGTGTTGAAAACTTGTATTCTGTGTATGTGTGTACACATATGTATATGTGTGTGTACGCATGTGTGTGGGGGCTTGTGGGAGGTTAGAGGTCAGTCTCAGGTGTTGTTCCTTTTCGCCATCCACCCCTCCCATCCTCCCCCCCCCCCCCCCCGTCACCTTTGTTTTTGAGACGAGGTCTCCTTGTGACCCAGAGCTTGCTAGTCAAGCTAGGCTGTCTGGCTTGCAAGCTTCTGGCATCCACATGTCTCTGCCTCTCCAGCACTGGGTATTAAGCATGTGCTACCATGCCTGGCTTTTTTACATGCATTCTGGGAATTGAATCCAGGCTCACATGTTTGAGTAGCAAGTACTTTATCAACTGAGTTATCTCTCAGATGCTTATGTTCTTTTAATTTAGAAGTCCTGGTCGAGTTCAATCTTGGTTTTACAAAGATGTATATATATTTTTTTTTGTAAAGAAGGATAATGCTTTCTCTAATATTATTTGCAAGGTGAAATTAGTAGATTAATTTTTAATGATGACCAGGATATAAAGGGAGCCTGGTTAGTTGAGTAGCTCTTTTATTGAAGCTTTGAAAGGTATTTTTTACTTTGTCTACTTAAAATATTCATACCATTGATGGGAGAAAATATCTCCTTTTCTCCTTGAGGGCTGAAGAAGCCCTTCACCAAGGACAAAAGAGAAAACACGATGACTAATTGGATTGTATAGGTTATTAAATGTTTAAAATGATGGTAGCCACACACCTTTTGATATTCCCATATTTGTTTGAAAGTTTTAATGTTTTCTTTTTCTTTTTTTTAAAATAAATGCTCAATCTTTGAAAAGGAATTCCTTCCCTTTGCTGATTTTCCATTATGGCACAGACTTTCATGTGTTACTAAATGTTGTCTATCAATATACAGCTGTGTGCATTCATCCTGTTCTGTCGAGGACAGCCATGTCTGTCCTGAAATAATCATTAATAATGTCTCCTGTCACTCTCCAGAAGCCATTTTATAGAAAGACTGTAGACAGATCCCTACTAGAGTTACACATAAGGGTCAGAACATGTGTGAGAAAAGTCTGTGACATACAAATATGGGAGAAGGTGGGTGTTATGTAAATGACCCATAGCTTGTCATGACTCTGGTGGCCAGAAACCATTCATTGAGCTTCTTGCCTTTCCCAGCTCTGTCCAACTTGGGCCCTGATTCCTGCACAGCAAGCAGAAATGGACTAGACTGACTTTCCTAGCCTTCCCTCAACTTTTGATCTCATATTGGGCACACTCCCTAACCACTCAGGATGGGCAAAAGCCTTGCTGAGGGACAATTTGACCATCATGACAAATCTGTGGGCTGACAGAGCTGAGCTGTGTGTATACTTACTTTAAATAGCTCTGTTGAAAGACAGGTTCTAAGTGGGGAGGGTGTGACTTGGGTCTGGTAAACTGCAGCCGGTCTTCCTCTTCTCCATCTTTCTTTCTATTCTTTAATTTAGAGCCTGTACAAAGGGATGGATGCTGGGGAAAGGAAATCCAACAATGAATGTGCCTTATTCCTCGATGCATTGGAGATACAACAGGAAAGCCCTTTTCAAGCCTGTGGCTTGCACTGAGATGCTGGGAGCAGCTGGTCACTTCAGGAAATGGCCCTTTTGGCTCGTGGACAATAACTGAGCAAGGCAGTTTGTCTTACATTTATTTTAAAGATGCAGAGAACACAGGGTCCAGAGCACAGAGACCACTTGATTAAATTGTTCTGCTGTGCCAATGATCCCAGGGAGTCATCTCTTTCTGCTACCCTGGAGCTCTGAATTATTTGATTTTGGGCCCTAGACTTGTGTTCTTCACCAGCTGCTGTGTTGCAGTTTCTTCCCAATTGCAGTATTCTACCCTGAATGTTTCAATTAAGTGGAGTCTAATTAAGACTCAGAAAATTCTAAAGGTAGCTGGTCAAGACTCATGGAAATAACAGAAGTCTCAGGAAGTCCCTGAAACTTACCAGGTGCACAAAGCTCCTTCCTCCTACGGTAACATAGACAGTAAGACTGCTGAGGCAACAGGACTTTCTGATCTGCCCAGCTGCCTGCAAGTCATGCAGAGTGTGTCAAGATTGCAATTTTCATGAGTCATCAACCATGTTGAGGTGGGCCTTCAGTGAGGCAGTTGCCTTTGAGCTGTCCATGCTTCTGTAGGATCCAATAAACTCATTGGGTTACCAAGTCAGACTTTGGTGTTCCTGTTATTTGGTCTGTGACAGTTAATTATCTACAGTGGAAAGGTGTTTGTTCATGTCTCCCTGGGAATAGTGTCATAGATCATCAGCTCTTTTAGATCAGTGATAAAATGTTGGTAGAACTGATTTTTTAAACAAGGATACCTTTCAGAATGGAGCTGGACAAGCTGTCTGATTACACTGGACAGGAAGCAAAGCCCTAGTCTGCTCTGGGTGAACTGAAGTAGACGGATATCCTGGAGACTTCCAATATCCTAGAGACCTCCAATATTCACTTGCCACAACAAATCCTCCAGTTTTCCTCTCCATTTCCAGAACTTTCCCTTAGCAAACATGAAATAAAGAAAATCTTTCCTAAGGGCTTGCCTAGGGGCTTTGTTCTCATAACAGAAACCCTCTGAGGACCTCATGCAGGGCAGAGTATCAAACAAGACTGTGCCTGACCTTGTGGCACTTACTCTAATTGTTCTATGTGGAGATTGAGGAGGGGCATCTGAGGGGAAGCACCAACCATGAAGGTGTTAAGTGCTTTTTAGGTCCCCAGGGATGGGGTTGAGTGGGATGTAGAAATCAGGTCTCTCAGCTCCAAGACCATCCAGGGCCTTGTGTGTCAGGTTGGGTGTAGAGACAGACAAAATGTGGTCTTCTTCCCAAAAGACACACTTAGCTGAGTAATAAGATGCACATATGTAGAAGATGATGCAATTCATTATTTAGAATTGCAGGCACCATTGTGTGGTACAGCCTGCAAGTGGATCAGAACTTCAAGGGTGAGGATAGTGTGTGGGAATAGGGAGGGACTTAGGAGGAAAAGATGCAAGCTTCGTGGAAAGACTTGAGTTTCCACTTAGGCCTTCATGTTCTAGTCACAGTATCTTTGGTGGAAGGCTGGGTCTGGCTAATAGCAGTGATGCCCTGCAGACAGCCTGCTGTCTGTCTTTGCACAGATTATTCAAAGACACTGAGCAAAAGCAGGAAGTAGACACTGTTAGTTCCATGTTGTAATTGAAACCCTGCCAGACTTAGTGACCTGTCAATTATCATACACAAGAAGGATTTATACATGGACACGGGTCTGTGTCGAATCTTTGTACTTACTCCAGTGGTACTGAAGATGTAATGCAGCTGTAACAGAGCAGCTGAGATTGGGTGATTTATAATGAACAGATTTATTTCTTACCATTCTGGAGGCTGGGAAGTCTGAGAGGAAGGTACCAGTATGGAGGGCCTTCTCCTCTTCTTTCTCTTTAAAATTTATTTTATTTTTGAATTGTGTGTCTCTATGTGGGTATGCGCATGTGAGTGTGGTTGCCTGTGCAGGCCAGAAGAGGGCACTGAATCCCCTGGAACTGAATTTACAGGTGGTTGTGAATACCCAAAGTGTGTGCTGGGAACCAAACTTGGTTCATTTGCAGGAGCAGTATTTACCCTCCAGGCCCTGATGAGAGCTTTCTTGATGTACTGTAGCATGGCAGAGAGGAGAGATAAGCAAGCATGTTACTGTCATATCGCTCAACTCTTATAAAAAGCTGTGAACTAAAGCTCCGCGAAAGAGGCTGTGCCTACAAAGGCTGACTGACTGATCAGAACTTTAGTGACTGGGATGCTGAAGGCCAGAGCCTTTTACAAGTTATGTTGGGGCATCTTTAGCCCTCTTAAATGTCCATTTATTGTCGACCTATGTGGCCTACTGTGATTGTTAGTAAATTCTTTGGAATGTATAAATACAGCCCTTAGCTTCCACCCACACAAGAGCTAAGGATGTCACTAGACAGCACCTGAGACCTAGAGCAGAGGTGACCTTGCTTTGCTGAGACCCATCTGCCTGGTGTGCCTGCCTGTGAATTAAAAAAGCATGTTGATTTACACCTTTGAATGGCCTTCAGCATTCCAATCTCTTACATAACATTGAAGTTCTGGTTAAACTGTTTAAGACCAACATCAGAACTAACTAGAAATGCAGTTCTGAACCCCCAGGCTGAGACTTCCTGAGTCAGAAAGTTTGAGGGTGGGCCAGGGTCAGTTCCCTTGAGCACATTTCTAGGTGTGGATGTGCACTCAGAGGACATCTACTGATCTCTCTAGATTCTTGTGTTCTGGAGCAAATAACTGGACCAGGGATATATGAAGGAAATAGAGAAAGTTTACTCAGGAACAGAAAGGCACTGCTGAGAATGGATGAGCCAAAGAGCTGGGGCAGACCTAAGACTATAAAAAGCATGGGCCACATAACTGAATGTCAATATGTAAAAGATTACAAATAGATCCATATCTGTCACCATGCACAAAACTCAAGTCCAAGTGGATCAAAGACCTGAACATAAATCCAGTTACACTAAACTTAATAGAAAAGAAAGTAGGAAGCACTCTTTAATGCATTGGCACCGGAGACCATTTCCTAAATAAAACACCAACAGCACAGACCCTGAGCACAATAATTAATAAATGGGACCTCTCAAAATTGAGAAGCTTTTGCAGGGCAAAAGACACAGTCAATAAGACCAAAAGACAGCCAACAGATTGGGAAAAGATCTTCACCAACCCCACATCTGACAGAGGATTGATCTCCACAGTATATAAAAAACTTAAGAAACTAGACATCAAAATGCTGAACAGTCCAATTAAAACATGGGCTAAAGAGCTAAACAGAGAATTCACAAAACAAGAATCACAAATGGCTGAAAGACATTTAAAGAAATGCTCAACATCCTTAATCATCAGAGAAATGCAAATCAAAATGACTCTGAGATACCACCTTACACCTGTCAAAATGACTACGATCAAAAACACCAATGACAGTCAATGTTGGAGAGGATGTGGAGCAAAGCGAACACTCCTCCACTGTTGGTGGGAATGTAAACTTGTACAACCACTGTGGAAATCAGTATGGCGGTTTCTCAGAAAATTAGGAATCGAACTACCTCAAGACCCAGCCATCCCACTCTTGGGCATATACCCAAGGAATGTTGATTCATACCATAAAGATACATGCTCAGCTATGTTCAAAGCAGCACTATTTGTAATAGCCAGAACCTGGAAATAACCTAAATGCCCGTCAACAGAAGAATGGATGAAAAAAATATGGTACATATACACAATGGAGTACTACTCAGCAGAGAAAAACAATGAAAGCATGAAATTTGCAGGCAAATGGATGGAACTAGAAAAAAATCATCCTGAGTGAGGTAACCCAAACCCATAAAGACAGTCATGGTATGTACTCACTCATAAGTGGATTCTAGATATAAAATAAAGAACAATCAGACCACAAGCCATAGAACCATGGAAGCTATATATATAGCATGGAAGTCCCTAGGACGACTGTGGCTTATAATAAATTTTGGTTTTACTCAATTACTGAAAAAAAATAGCCAAACAAATGGAAACACATGAACTATGAACCAAAGGCTGAGGGTCCCCCAGCTGGATCAGGCCCTCTGAATAGGTGAGACAGTTGATTGGCTTGATCTGTTTGGGAGGGATCTAGGCAGTGGGACCAGGTCCTGTGCTCATTGCATGAGTTGGCTCTTTGAAACCTGGAGCTTATGCAGGGATGCTTGGGTCAGTCTGGGAGGAGGGGACTGGACCTGCCTGGACTGAGTCTACCAGGTTGATCGCAGTCCTCGGGGGAGGCTTTGCCCTGGAGGAGGTGAGAATGGGGGTGGGCAGGGGGGAAGGGGAGGGGTGGGAGGGGGAGAACAGGGGAACCCGTGGCTGATATGTAGAACTGAATGGTATTGTAAAATAAAATAAAAGGAGAAAAAAAAAAGCATGGACCACAAGAGCCCTGAACTTTGTACATCACTTACATAGTACACACCTTCTGTGACCATGAGGTTTCCTCAAACATGCCCTGTAAATTCAGCTCCAGTTTTCTGCCTTCTGCTTCTTCCATTCTCTCTCTTTGAATCTTACTTTTCTACCACAGTCCCCTTGGTTGACTCTGATCAACTTTAACTCTTGAGAATTACAGCAGCAGAAAGCAGCCTCTTGCTGCAAGGCAAGCCCACCAGGGATCACCACAGAGATACTCTTAAAGCTGAAAACAAAGTCTCCACAGCCAGAGCCACTCTGTATATGTAGAGGGGAGAGGGGACCCAAGTAGAAGAGACTACCTCTTCTCCCACAAGCTCAGACAGTGGAACTATATTCACCTCCCCTGGCATGGCTGTGCTGGGCTGGGCATACAGAGGTTGTCTTAGTTAGGGTTTCATTTGCTATGAAGAGACACCATGACCATAGCAATTCTTCTAAAGGGAAGCATTTAAATGGAACTAGCTCACAGTTTGGAGGCTTAGTTCATTATCCTGTCAGAAAGCATGGTGGGGTGCAGGTAGACATAGTGCTGGAGAGGTAACCTAGGGTTCTACATCTGGATCTGCAGGCAGCAGGAAAAGAGGGTGAGCCACTGGGCCTGGCTTGAGCTTCTGACCTCAAAGCCCACCCCCAGTGGCATCCTTCCTCCAATAAGGCTACATCTACTCCAACAAGGCCACACCTCCTAATTGTGCCACTCCCTGTGAGCTCATGGGAACCATTTTCATTCAAAGCACCATAGAGGGGGAAAGTCAACTTCTGGCTAGACTCAGAGAACAGGCTGAGGTTTGTATTCCTCTAGCCCTGACTGAAAGAAGAGGATTTGGGTCCCCAACAGGAAGGTCCAGGTCTTAAGTGAGGAAGGTGGGTCTTGAACCAGAGAAAATCACTGGTCAATATAGGGCAACTAGTCAGGGTGACAGGGGTCTCCAGTCATCACGATTCAGCTGGCCTGAGCCGTCTAGGAGGTCCAGGGATTCTTCACTGGGCCACCTGACTCCAAAGGAAGGCCTATTGATTTCACAGAAGGTCTGGAGTTTTTTAGGTAAGAAATGAATACCATATGCATCCTCGTCTACAAAACCCTCCTTGGGTTGTGCTATGCCCAGCCAGACCTCACCATGCAACACCTCTATCCCCCACCAGAGGTGGGCCCATGGAAAGTTTTTGGCTACCTTGTGGGCAGAGGTGGTGTTAGTGGCAGCATTCTTGAGACTGGTCACTCGTTCACCCATTTGAGACCTGTTTCTCCAACCAACAGAACTGACAGACACACAGAGACACACAGACAGGCAGACAGTAATAACAACCAGAGGTGGTTGCTACACAGGCTTAAACCAGGGGATCCCATGGCATCTCATGCAGATCCTGTACACTGGAATTAGGGCTATGTCTAGCTTTTCCTAAGTATCCTATTGAGAATGCACCATAAACAGACTTATCTCCAGAGGCTACAGATTCAGGTAACTTTCTGTTTTAGGATAGAGGTGTAGGGAGCTTCTGGAGTGCAGGGCTAGCGGCAGGAGAAGTTTCTGGGGCTCTGGGACATCTCAGGGTGAGTATCCCTTAGGAACTGTCTGTTTTCTGTGCTACCTTCTCAGAGGGATTCTAAGATCCCCAGTGCCCCAGCATCATCTCAGTCTTTGGGAACCTAACTGGCACCTCCAGAATGCTGTAAAGTGACCCCTCCAGAGACCACCATGTGGACATTCTTAAGCTTAAAAGAAAGTCTTTATTACTGGTCTGCAGCTTCATGGGTAACTTGCCCAAATCAGGCAGCCCTGAGACTTACAACTCTTTGCCTTTATGCTCAAAACCCACATCTTGGTTGTCACACTTCAGTTAGCAAGAAGTAGAACTATAGAAGCCATAAAGCCAGGTTAGTACAGTTAGAGACTTTCCTGTACTATGGACTAGACTGTTGATGGATTAGGTCTTTGTTCCCATTTTGGTGGGTGTTGGAGCCTACATGTTGGGTGTTAAGGTCAGAATGGTGCCTCTAACATGGCTTCAGTTGTGCTAAGGTCTGGGGATCTGTTATACACTGTCTTTTTCTCTGTAAAATGGGAGCAATTATCCAACCTTATAAAACTGCGATAAGGTTTGTGATAATTAATATTGTCAAATTGACAGGATCTAAGATCACCTAGGAAACATGCCTCTGGGCGTGCCTGAAGAATTGTCACATTCAATTGGCTGAGGTGTAAAGATCCGCACCAAATGTGGGGGGGCACCATTCTACTGTCTGCGGCCTTGGACTGAATTAGATGGAGAAAATGAGCTGAGCGCCGGTATTTCTGTTGCTTTGCTTGCTGACTGCAGAAGCAGTGTGCACAATTCCCTCCCGTCCCCGTTGCCATGCCTTCCCCGACACAATGCACCCTTAAGTTGTGAGCCAACAATCAATCCTTTGTCCCCTTTACGTTGCTTCTTGTTAGGTATTTTGGCTCAGCAATGAGGCATGCAACCGATACAAGGACTGAGCAAAGAGAAGTGAGAGTCTGTAGGAAATGCTCTGAAGAGGAGCAACAGGGTTTGTTTCCTCCTCTCCATGTCCCTTGAGAGTATGTGTTCTACTGTGTCCCCTTTTCTGGGCACAGCATGTTTCCACCATTACAGTCCAGACTCCCTTGGCCCAGCAGCCATGGTAACCGATGAGCAGAACAACACAGTGACAGCCAGGTCTGTGATAATGGCAATGGAGCTGTTGCCACTCCACAGTGGAGAGAGGAGGGGAAGGCCACAGGACCCCCACCGAAGAGTCTAGCCTTTGCTCTCACGCCTTCTTCAGCTTCAGGTGATCTTGAGAGATGCCAGCATATGAAAGATGTGGAAGGTTAACTGTAAACAGAACTCCATGAGGTCATCTGTGCTAGGGTGAGATTTTGTGGTGATGTAGTGTTTGAGGGTCCTGTAAGTAACCTCTTACTCATGTTATGTATTAGTAAGCCTAGTAAACTCACTGGTTTGCCATGCTAGACTTTTGTGGAATCATCCTTAGCTCTCTCATTGGTGCCTTATCTGCCTGAAGAGACCTTTGTTGTTGGTGTCTTGCCAGAAAGAATTAGTGCAAAATTGTAGAACATTATTTTTTTTCTGTTCTTTTTGGTGAGTGTGTGTCAATGCTACATGCATTTGTGTGCTGTACATGCTGTACATGCATTTGTGTGCTGTACATGCAGAGGTCAGAGAAGGCGTCAGCGTCCACCTCATTCCTTGATGTAGGGTATTTCCTTGATCTTTAAGTGCCTCTGTTTTGGCAATTCTGGCAGCTCTCAAGCCCTGATGATCTTCCTGTTTCCCCCTTAGTGTTGGCATCACAGGAAAAATAACCTACAAGGATCCTAGGCCCATGTCACACAGCAGGAGTCATACATCCAAGAGGCCTCAGGGGCTCAAATCTGTAACACTGTGCAAGCATGCTCAGGGTAACCTTGGCTGGGACCCACTGACATTTGGGGAGTGCCCACCGTGATCTGTCCATGGGCCACATCTTCAGGTTTATGGATAGGAGACACTCTGAGAACCCACATAAATAAGGACACAGAGCATGGACTAAGTGGCCTTGGTACAGGGAGGTTTTCAGCTCAACCCTGGAAGCAGGCAGTAGATGTACGTTTGTAATTACAGAGAATGGGACTCTTTATTTACACTTTACTTTGCTCATATCTTTAATGAGTTCCCACTAATGGCACATGCGAATTGAAAAGGCCTTAACTGCTTTCTACACCTTGCCATTCTTATGAGCCAATTACAAGGCCCCTCTCCTTGCTGATCGCTGCAAACCCCAGGCACTTTATGTGGAGCAGGTGTCTTGCCAATAATAATGATCTTCTAATTTCCCACAGACAAGTAGGAGGGGGAGGTTTAAAAGACAATGAAAGGACAACTCCGCATCCTGCTAGGAGAAGCAGCTGCTCTGTGGTAGCTTGTCATCTGAATGCTCTACCTTCTCCCGGGCAAATGGCTCTCTTCCCCTTTCCACCTTCCACCATTACCGTTCAGAAACAGTGTAAGCAAATGAAAACAGTGAGGTCCAGAGAGATGGCTCAGTAGTTGAAAGCACTCGCAATGCAAGGCTAAGGATCAGAGTCTGGGTCCCCAAACCCACGCAAGAAGCCAGAAAAATTCAAGTGGCACAAATAGTCAAGGCTTTAAAAATGTTCTGACGCACAATCAACAAACACCTGTGGATTCAATGATCCACACTTGTATGGTGGTTTGAGCAAGATGACCTCCATAATCTCTGCATTTAAGAACTTGGTCCCTAGGTGGCTCTGTTTGGGGAGGCTCAGAGGGTGTGGATTTTCCAGAAGGATGTCACTGGGAGTGGGCTTTGAGGTTGCAAATGCCATGCTCCACTTCCATTGTACTCTCTCTGCTTTCTGTTGGCAGATTGAGATGTTGGCTCTCAGCTGCTGCTCCAGAAGCCATGTTCGTCTGGTTGTCCCATTAATGGTGATGTGAACTCCTGTTCCTCTAGAACTGGAAGCCCCAAATAAACCCCTCCTTCTATAAGTTGTCTTGGCCATGGCGTTTTATCATAGCAAGAGAAAAGTGACCTGGTTCTTTTTATTTCTCTTTGTGTTTGTGTGTGCATGTGTACACTGTGTCTGCAGGTGCATATGCATGTGTGTCTACATGTGGAGGTCAGAGGTTAACCTTGGAAGTCACTCCTCAGGTACTGTCCACCTTGGGTTTCTTGAGACAGGGTCTCTCAAGGCCCTGAATCTTCCCAGGTAGGCTATACTGTTAGGCCAGCAAGATCAAAGTACCCTCCAGGTTCCATCTCCCCAGTGTTGGGATAGCAGGGGTGTGCCACCACATCTGGTTTTTATTATGTGGGTTTTGGGGATTGAACTCCAGCCCTAAAGCTTAGATGACAAGCACTGCACCGGCTGAGCTGTCTTCCTGGCCCCCAGGCAAGGTTTTCCTTTGCTGCGTTCTTTGATATCAGCAATTTTCCAGCTAGGAGGCTGTATTAGTTACTTAGATGAGTCAGTGGTAGAACACCATGCCCCAAAGCAGCTTGTGGAAGGAAGTTTATACGGTTTACAGGTCCAGAGGGATAAGAGTCTACAATGGCCCACAACAGCAAGCAGCGGGCAGAGTGGCTCCAGCAGGATGCTGAGAGACCACATCTCTACCGTAAGCACCAAGCAGAGAGGCCTGAAAGTGGCTTGAGGGTCTACAATCTTAAAGCCCGTCCCCAGCGATGTGCTTTCTCCAGCAAGGCTGCACTTCCTAAACTTCCCACTACAGCGCCACCTACTGGGGTTCAAGAAATCAAGTGCCTGAGCCTGTGGGGACATTTCTCATTTAACTACCACAAAGGTGTTACTACCTGGAACTTGATTCAGTAACCAAGTTGTGTGTGATGGTTTAATGATATAGGAAAAAAGAAAATGTGTCTTCACAGAAAAAGCCACCTCCCCAAACGACATTAAAAAAAAAAAAAAAAAAAAAAAAAAACACAGGGAAATCCTAATGACAGAGAAATGGCTGAGATCTACATGAACAACCTGGACATGAGTGGGAGTAATGAAGGGCAAGGGCCGAGGGAAAGAGAGCCCGTGGGAGTGGGAGATCCCAGCTGGATCAAGAACAGAGAGGGAGAACAAGGAATAGGAGACCATGGTAAATGAAGACCACATGAGAAAAGGAAGAAACAAAGTGCTAGAGAGGCCCACAGAAATCCATAAAGATACCCCTACAATAGACTGCTGGCAATGGTCGAGAGACAGCCGGGACTGACCTACTCTGGTGATACAATGGCCAAACACCCTAATTGTCGTGCCAGAAACCCCATCCAATGATTGAGGGAACTGGATGCAGAGATCCACAGCTAGGCCCCGGGTGGAGTTCTGGGAGTCCAATCGGCAAGAAAGAGGAGAGTTTATATGAGCAAGAATTGTTGAGACCAAGGTTGGATAAAGCACAGGGACAAATAGCCAAAGGAATGGAAACACATGAACTATGAACCAATGACTGAGGGGCCCCCAACTGGATCAGGCCCTCTGAATGGGTGAGACAGTCGATTGGCTCGATCTGTTTGGGTGGCATCCAGGCAGTGGGACCGGGTCCTGTGCTCATTGCATGAGTTGGCTCTTTGAAACCTGGGGCTTATGCAGGGGATGTGCTTTATTAAGAGAGAGGGCCTCAGGAATACCGTATCAGAAACAGTGTAACAGGTCCCTACAGGAAAAGACATGTTTCCCTTTACAACCCATAGATGAATGGATAACAAAAATACGTACTACTATTTGGTTACATGAAATCACAAAATTATCATGGAAAATGGATGGACTTAGAATGTACAATATTAAGGGAGGTAACCCAATCTCAGAAAGAAAAAAAAAGTAATCATATTTCCCCTCATATTTGGATCCAGCCTATAATTTATACATATATATGTAAGTAAACAAATGTATGGGTGGCAGCATAATATTTATAAAGGAGAATAAGAATGCAGGTAGAAGACACATGAGTTGTAAAGATGATACAAAGCTAATGGTTTTTCTAGTCTTAACTATTGTTTGTTTTTTTAGGTTGTGGTGGACAAGTGCATAAAAGTGTTATTAGTAGTAAAAGTGTAAAATCCAAAGAGAATCTCCACAGCTTTTGAATGTTTATTCTAACTGTAAAGAAGTTCACTGAGATGTGCAGAGTTTGGGACAAGGTGTTTGAGTGGCTTTGCTAATCTGGATATGAGATGCCTTTGTGAGCTCAGTACAAGATGACTTTTATATTAAAAAGGTTGAATTAAGAGGCCTGGCATGGGCATGGGCTCGGGGTGCCAGCTAAGTCAGTAAAGTACTTGCCTTGAAAGAACGAGGATCTGAGTTCAATCCCCCAGAATCCATGTATGTGTGTATGTGTGTGTGTGTGTGTGTGTGTGTGTGTGTGTGTGTGTGAGAGAGAGAGAGAGAGAGAGAGAGAGAGAGAGAGAGAGAGAGAGAGAGAGAGAGAGAGAAAGAGAGAAAGAGAGAGAGATAACTTGGCATAGTTGTGCATGCTTGTAATCTCAGTGCTGAGGTGAAGGAGGCAAGGGATCCCTGGGCTCACTGGCCAGCCAGACTAGCCTACCTAGTGAATTCCAGGTGAGTTGGAGACCCTATTTCAAACAGAAGGTGGATGGTGCCGGAGGAACAACCTCTGAGGTTGTCTTCTGGCCTGTACACGTTCATATCTGTGTCTGCACAAACACACATGAGCAGAAGTCATGGGTGGGGAAGTTCAGAAGAAGCCTCAGAAATCTGGGCTCAGAGTGAGAAATGTGGAGGCCACAGGGAATCTTGGCAGGAGGCCATTTGGTGGCATGCCTGATGGTAAGGACAGTGGGGAAGGCAGTGGCTGAAGGGATGCTGGCTACCCACCAGAAGGTGGAGATGGGCTGTTGAGATTATTCGCCATTATGTGCTCTTCTGGGCTTCCAGAGAACCAAGAGTTCAGTTCCCAGCATCCACACAGGCAGGCTCACAACCACCTGTAACTCCATACTTAGGGACTATGATGCCCTGTTCTGGCCTCCAAGGGCACTTGACACCTGAGCACATGTGCATGCATCCATGCGTGCATGTGCACAAGCTCGAGAACCTGGAGACAATACACAATGCAACCTTTTGGGGGATTTTTTTGTCTAAAGGAAAACCAAGAACTGTGAAGACAGAAAGAATCATGATTAGCTAATACACCCAAGTGTCAATAACTGAACTTCTGGGATTGTTAATGGTTTTGTTTTGGTTTTAGATTTACTTATTTTTATTTGCATGAGTATTTTGCTTGCAAGTGTGTATGTATGCACACCATGTTCTGTATGTACACCATGTTCTTTCTTGGTGCCGTGGAGACCAGAGAGAGTGTCCAATTCTCTGAACTAGGAGTTATGGATGGCTGTGAGCCATCCTGTGGGTCCTGGGAACTGAACCCAGGTCCTCTGGAAGAGCATCCAGTGCTCTTAACCACAGAGTCATCTCTCTAGCCCAGTGGATTTTTAGAAATATTTTTATTGGAACTTAAAAAGTTAGTTTCCTATAATAAATTTGTTAATGTTGAACAAAAAAGTTACAAAACCAACAAACGAGGAACAGAGTTGGTGAGATTTCCTGATGGCGAAATCCTTCAGTCAGCTTTGTCCCCAAGATGAGGAGGAACTGTGGAGAAACCTCTTTGCAGAGGCCTCTTGCTGTTTTACCTGGGGTGAGACACAGTATTGTATTTCTCCTTAAGTTACCAGATCCATTTTCTACCATTCTGTCTTAAGAACAGACCCGAGCAAATTGATCCACCGCCCATCAGTAAGAGGCTTTAAAGAGGATTGTCTTACTCTCTGAGTCTTTTAGTGTGAAAGTCAAGGAGAAGTTGGCCATGCCAGATTATTCCCATGGGACCGGTGTTTAGAGGAGCATTTGGTGCAGCAACTGTTTTTGCTTAAAGAGTGATTATTTGTAACAGGAAAAAACAGTGATGAGTACTGACTGCTCAGCAGGTGCCAGGGGCCTGCCAAGGATTTTACATGCATTTGTGCACATAACTATCATCAGAGTTATTAGGGTAAGAGCCTGGACTCTGGCGGCCTGGATAGGCCCAGCTCTGCCACCCATCCTCTGTAAGTCAAAGGAACAAATTAACGGGGGAAAAAAAAGGTTTATTCAACATGGCTACATCGGGAACAGGGACAAAGGAATCCAGTGCCCCAATAAGACGGTCTTCAGTGTTCTGACGTGAAGTTAATGTTAATAAAAGGAAAGGACATGTAAAACCAAACGATCCTGGCCTGGAGTGGTCTCCCGTCAATACCTCGTTGTCTCGGCTTCAGACTCAAGGTGGTAGTTTGACTTGTCAGAACTGCATGGGATTTCTCTCCAGGAGACAAGCTCTCTTGGCTGGTACCAGCTTCAGCATTTCCTGCTCCAGTAGAGGAATCCCGGGAAAATTCCAATTTCTTGGGGTCCATTGTTGCAAAAGTTGGATAGCCAAAAGGAGGGGTACAATTGTCTCTTTCGAATCACTTCATTTCTACAGGGATGGTTACACAATCATCATGGCCACACAGTGACTTAGTTTTTATTACCTTCATCTTATTGTATTTCCTTTTCTTTCTTTAAGGGAAGGTATTGCTTGCAATCCTCTGATCTCTGGGTCTTGAGCACTGGATTACAGGTGTGAGCCACCCTTCCTGGCTCTTTCTTCCCTTCCAATGCATTGACAAAGGTAACTAAAACTCGGAATCATACAGGTAATATGAAATTTCAACAATGGGAGACCTGATGTCACAGTTTTTAAGTTATTAATCCAAAAAGTGCTCCTGTGATCATTTTATTCTCCAAACAAGCTCTGCTGGCACTCTTTAATTCTATCATAGGTCCCTTGTTACAGCATGTTTGACTGCCTTTGCTACAAAATACAAAAAAGCTTTGTGTGCACAACATGTGTTGGCCAAAAGACTGTTTCAGTTGCCAACCTTCAGGGGCTGTCCATCTTGTTTTCTGAGATAGGGTCTCTTGCTTCACTAGGAATGCATTGATTTGGATAGAATGATTGGCTGGCCAGCTCTGGAGTCCTCCTGTGTTGCTCCCTGAGGGCTGGCTCTGTGGGCATGTGCTCCCAGGTGCAGGTTTTTTATGTGGGCTTTGGTGGTTTTCCTGCTCTGTAATGCAAGCCCTTTCCCACCCCCGCCCGTCACATGACCTTTGTTATGACATGGATTTGACTCCCTTGACTGCCAGGGACATCTCTATAGAAGGCAATGATTTTGTACATTAACTTTAATAAACACAGCGGGATTTCCTCTGGCCCTGGTCCTTGTTTATGAAGGTGGATAATTGCCTCCCTCACAGGCCTGCGGCTAATGTCAGTGCTTAGCACATTGGCTAGCCATAATAAAGGCTCAGTAAATGTTAGCTGACATTAATAATAAATTCATATTAGACGACTGGCATAATTAGCATATCAAACACTGGCCAGTGCACCATACCCTGCTTCTTTAGCTGAAATTACATTCTTTGTGGGCAAATTGTGCTCCTAAGATGTTTAATCATTTTATTCTCTGAAGTGGGTAAATACTGCTCCTATAATTTGATTTACTCTATAAGATGAGCCCAGTAAGTTGTTTTGTCCCGAGATGGAGGCATTGATTTGATGTACCTGGATTGTCAATAAGTGAAGAAAATTGGAATAGACAAAATGCAGTGCATGTCGAATGTTGTGTATTTACTCACGGCTAAAGTAGTATTTTTCTAAGTCGTCAAGTAACCTAGGATCCTTAAAGTCAACATAGTGAATTCATAGATGATGTACTGAAATATTTCAGAAAAAGCCTAGTCAGGCATTTTTGCTTCCATCTTTTCGACCTCCCATGTCTCAAGGATGACATCTAATAACCTATGGGCTTATTTATTTATTTATTTATTTATTTATTTATTTATTTATTTTTGAGACAAAGGTTCATATATCTTAGGCTGTCTTTGCTCACTTTGTTGCCAATGCTGACCTTGAACTGCTCCTCATCCTGCCTGAGTGCGGGGTTTGCAGGTGTGCACAGCCAGCTTGGTTCTTGACTTATGCACTGATGGAGATGGGACCTAGGGTTTCTTGCATGTGGGGCTGAGCTGCATGCCCAGTCCCAGGAAGAAGAGGCAATTCCTGGAAAGGTGTTTGAAGCGGCTCCTTCAAAGTTCCTCAGGCAGAGTAGGCACAGCCAATCAATCAGTTAACAGTGTCCTTCTGCCCCATCACTGCCTAGCTGCCTCCTCCTCTGACGATTCCCTGGACCAGTTGAGGTGAGCTTTCCTTCCCTTTCCACTGTCTTTCTCTCCTGTGTAGACAGGGCTAAGACAGTGTCCTGATCCTGGCCCTTGGTTCCTCAAGTAGATTCTCAAGCAGTAGTTCTCAACCTAATGCTGTGACCCTTTACTACAGATCCTCATGTGCTGATCCCCAACCATAAAATTATTTTTATTGCTACTTCATAGCTGTAATCTTGCTACTGTTATCAATCATAATGTAAATATTTATGTTTTCCAATGATATTAGGTGACCCCTTTGAAAGGATTGTTTGATCTACAAAAAGGTTGAAGCCCACAGGTTGAGAACTACTGTCCTAAAGGCACTCAGCAAATTCTTTCTCTATACAATGTTTGATTTTTCAACCAATTGTCATCTAAAAAAGGCCTTTTTGCCTTGCCTCCTTCTGCCTTGGAACAATTAGCCGTTTTTTCAGAGAGAGGTTACAGACACAGAAAATGAAGAGGTGGGGCTGAACACTTAGCAGTGAATGACAAACTGTTCTCACCGTGAGGTGGGGTTGGAGATGTGTGAAACCTGGAGATGTGTGAAACCCATTAACCTGGGTAAGTGCCAGCAGTAAATAGCTGTAGAGGTGGTGGGACGCAGCAGATGGTTAAGAACTGGCATGTCAATAGAGTGCTCACGGCATTAATGGTGAGTAATGGCCAGAATGCTAATGTAAGGATGCTTCTGACACCAGGAGCTGCAGTGAACTCCAGCATCATCAGATAGGGATGAGCAAGGAGAGGGTATGTCAAAGTTCGGGTTAACTGAAGGTTCTGTATGGATCCACAATTGCTATAGTGATTGTTTCTTCTCCACCAGGACCCTCCACTTCCTCAAAGCAGCATCATTTAACATAAAAAGGACAGGACCTCAGCCTTGAATTCTGGAAAAACTACTCCCTCAAACTAATGAGAATACTAGCTTCCTTCCTCCTCCATACTGATATCTCTCTCTCTCTCTCTCTCTCTCTCTCTCTCTCTCTCTCTCTCTCTCTCTCTCTCTCTCCCTCTCTCTCTCTCTCTCTCTCTCTCTCTGTGTGTGTGTGTGTCTTGCTTGTGAGTATGTGGGTAGGAATGCATAAAGAGGCCAGAGCAGGACACCACGTGTCTTCCTCTATTGCTCTGCACCTCGATGCCTTTATCCTTGAGTATCGCTGAACTAGAAACCCGTCCTGTCGTTAGGCTGCCTAGCCGCGGAACTCTGGGGACTTACTTGCCTCTGCCCCCAGTGCTGAGTTACAGGCACGTGCGGCATGTCTGGCTTTTTATTCGACTGCTGGATATTTGAACGAAGGTTCTCATGCTCGCTCAGCAAGCACTCTTGCCCAGTGAGTCAAAAGTAGATGATTTTGAGGTAATTTGACCTCCTCTAAATTTCCATTTCTGTTGTCATTTCAACCCTAGCAAGTTCTTCCTTTCTTCCCCTCGCTTCCACCCCTCCTCACTTCCCTTTCTCAGGATCCTCTTATGTTTGTTGTTCAGTTACCAACCCTCCTGCCCCAGCTGAGGGCATAAAAAACTTAGCATTTGATGGAATAGTGTCACATACTGTCTCATGCTCTTTAAAAATTATCATATATTTCAAAGTCTTCTCAATGGGATCACAAACGCTCCTATGGAAAATAATCTAGAGTTTTTGCTTCTTTGTACTTTTTTATCATTAGTGAATTCCTGGCAATAGACTGTGGTAGTTTGCAGGAGAGATGTCCCCCTTAAGGTCATGTGTTTGCACACTGGTCCCTGCTTGATGGTGCTCTTTGGGAAGGTCGTGGAACCTGTAGAAGGCAGAGCCTCATCAGGGGGAGCACGTCACTGGGAGCACACTTTGAAGTTTTGCACCCCGGCACCACTTCCTGCCTCTTTCTGCCTCCTGTGTGGATGAAAATGTCTTCAGCCAGCTTCCTGCTCCTCCACCATGCTTTCTCTGACTGTTGGCTAAACGAGAGATTCAGCATCTTGTCAGAACATAGTCCAAAAATAGAGTTGTGTGAGTAGATTTCCGAGTGCTTGTGAGAAAGCTCCAAGAAAACAACACCAGACTCTTGTGACCTCAGCTTCTCCAAAACACAGAATTGTTCTTGGAATGTGTTTTCATGCTTCTCCATGTATATCAGATAGGTGTGAGTTTACTTTGGATTATTCATCACAATTGGCTATTGTTATTTGTTTATATGTCTCCTTTGCCTAGTGTGGCTAATCAGCCATGTGCATCTTGCCCATGTGACCATACTCTTTAATCATGTGACTCCTCAACCCTCAGAATATAAGTTGTCTGATGCTCTGAATAAAGTTGGCTGTTGCAGGAGACTTTAGTCTGCCTCGTTTATC
Source organism: Peromyscus leucopus (assembly GCF_004664715.2). Classification (NCBI taxonomy): domain Eukaryota; kingdom Metazoa; phylum Chordata; class Mammalia; order Rodentia; family Cricetidae; genus Peromyscus; species Peromyscus leucopus. The sequence continues at coordinate 75,372,223 of NC_051076.1, read as the reverse complement.
GGCTCCATTCTCCCAGGGGCTACGGCCTCTAGAGTGGTGATAGCCTCTGTCTTCTGGAACTGTTTGTTGTGGAATATTAATTTAAGATGTGTTACATTCGTTTATGCTGTGGAATATTTGTTTAATGATGCAAAGACATGTCACATTCGTTTGATTAAATAAAATTAACCCATGGTCAGGCAACTGAGCCAGGAATTAGCTGACAGGAAGTGGTAGTTTGGAACCATGTGTGGGCAGAGCAGAAGGATGCTGGGCAGGAGAGAAGGTAAGCTACTTGCCACTCAGCCTCTCTGAGTGGACAGAATTACACCTCAACATTTCAATCCCGAGTTCTGTAGAGGAACAGAGATTTAGATAAAGTTTCCTTTAGTGGCTTTGAAGAGCTGATGCCTGAGGTAACAGAATTCCTGTGGCTGGTAGCTGTGGATTAGGATGGCAGTTGCTTAAGGCACAGCCACTGTAATTAATGAAAACCAATTGTGAGTCTGATCATACCCTTTCTTTCCTAAGTGGCTTTTGTCAGAGTTTTAGCACAGTGCAGAAAGGTAACTAATACATGAACTGGTAGTTATGAGGACAACAGTAGTGGTTTTCTTACCAACACTATAGTCTCAATAGTGCCAAAGGTAGGGGCTGTTCTGTGTGTGTGTGTGTGTGTGTGTGTGTGTGTGTGTGTGTGTGTGTATGTAAGTATTCAGGTGCTTCTATGCATATGGTGTATGTGTGTGTGGAAATGTAGCCCAGGTCCTCATACCTGCATGGCAAGCATTGTACTGGTTTCTTGTTTTTTGGTATCTCTCTGATTACCTCCTGGTGAAGGGGTGCATTGTTTTGCACACATGTGTGTGCATGTTTGTGTTTCTGTTCTGTGATGTGGCTGCATCACAGCATGGGAGATTGTATCATGACAGGACAATCAAGCAGAGTGTGGAAAAGATTCTGGGGCCAGGTACACTCTGTGGGAACTTCAGAAGAACTGCATTAATCCTTTCCGGATTTTGGATTTTCAGATTAGAGATGCTGAACCCGTGCTTCCAGCTCCGAAGTGAAAACAGGAAGACAATGGATATTTGCATGGGTAGAAAACGATGCTTTGCAGGACTCTACTGTAGCTGTGCTTTGTTGCTGGAGGGCTTTTCTCCAGGTTCCACCAAACCCCGCAGTCCCACAATCCACATATAAAATAATCACTCAGACGCTTATAATACTTATAAACTGTATGGCCGTGGCAGGCTTCTTGCTAACTGTTCTTATATCTTAAATTAACCCATTTCTATAAATCTATACCTTGCCACGTGGCTGGTGGCTTACCGGCGTCTTTACCTGCTGCTTGTCCTGGTGGTGGCTGCAGTGTCTCTCCCTCCTTCTTCCTGTTTCCCCAATTCTCCTCTCTGTTTGTCCTGCCTATAGTTCCTGCCTGGTCACTGGCCATCAGTGTTTTATTTATATAGAGTGATATCCACAGCACTTCCCCTTTTCTTCTTTTTTTAAAAAGGGAGGTTTTAACTTTAACATAGTAAAATTACATATAACAAAACATTTATCAAGCAAGAATTACAGTTACAATATTAAAGAAGATGTCCTATCTATCTTATATTTGTGAGTTTAAGGTTTTATATCTAACTTATCTTTTATCATAACTGAGGAAATTATAACTATCTAGTCTTTAACCACATCAAAGACCTGAGAAGGAATATAATGGTACCTGAGAAATGGTAGATGGATGCAAGCAACTTTCAGGAATCTTGTCAGAGTAGACCAAGACAGCTGGTAGCCTGGACAGTCACCTAATGTTTCTCAGCATTGTTGGTGCATTCAAATTGGCTACAGGCCTAGAATATCTGACAGACCATTTTTAGAAGCAGGAATTTTGAAAGACCATCTTACCCTGTCTTGGCAGAGTACAGTGGTCACTTTCCTAGTGGCCCGCTTGTCCAGAAAGGATAGCATTGCATTCATACTGTTAGCCATCAAGGCAAGGGCAGTTTTTTGCCCAGTAGGCCATTTTGTGTCAAGAAGACAAACTTTCAAATGGAAATGTCTTAGAAGCCCAGAATTCTCTCTTGATCAAATTGGTGCAGCCAGGAGCAATTGTGTCTCACGTCAACAGAATTCTAAGTTATTTAAATGCCATATTCTCTAGGTCTATGAAGTGTTTGAAGATTACTACCTATCTGAAATATATCTATGTATACCTAGAAGACTTAACTAACATGGCTATAAATATGATTATCATAGATGACAAATTAATCTATTTTTAATTATCCATTGCAATTTTAAATGGGTTACATAAACATAATACCTCAAACAAGAATAGAAATATATATATATATAGTATAATAAAATTAACTTCAAGTTTGTATCAATAAACTAAAATTTATACCAATGTAAAACATTTTAAACATAAACTAAAATCTATACCAATGTAAAACATTTTAAACAAGTTGTTCTTTAAAAGTAGGTTCATTAATCTACCCTTTTATCTTATCATCTCTATATCCTCCTATATATCTATATCATATCCCCTTTTCTTTTTTAGAAAGAGATCACATTTATAATTAACCTGTTTTAAATAAAAATATTGTTTTTTGTCTGTCCCACACCAGAGGGCTCTTGTGATTTGGGACACAAGAATCTCTTAACCATTTTTTTTAAAGCAATATGTCTGGGTTTAGAGGGAGAGTGAGCCAGTTCCACTTCTAAAGCCAGCTTGGTATATTTGGGAATTTGGGCGTAGCATCTCTTACTACTTCCTGCTGGAGGGGGGTGCTGTATCTTATGGGGACGCAAAGAAAATTTTAGGCCTATGGGGTAGTCCGTGAGGCTGTATTGTGTGAACCAGTTGCCTTGAAACCGCTCTGGATGTTAGATCATCTGGGCCATGGTGTCATCAGAGACCTTTCAGGGGGTCTTGGCTGGTGAAACCTGATGTATCTTAATCTGGAACAAATCCATAGCCTCTGGCTTTCTGTGGAAACAAAAGCAGAACCTCTTTTCCAAAGCAACATATCCTTAAGTCCAAATTTTGAAGTTAAGGTACCTTTAAAATATACATATTGGTTTAATTGAACATCTTTTTCGATCAAATGTTTTTTTGCAGTTAAAAATCCCAAAGACAACACAATCCAGATTGTCTGTGTAACATTCATCTTTACGTGGCTTTTTTATATTCATTTATCTTTTTTTGTCTCTTTCAAGCCTACATATTGTGAATCTATTGCTTTAAACTGCAGTATTTTAAGACTGAAACGACGCTGTGGCTGCTGGCTCTGCCCATTTCAGTTTACCAAATTTGTAAGTAAAATTTGTAAAATTTACCAATTTTCTGCCAGTTCTGTGAGCCATCAAGTCTCAGAAATAGTGGGTCTAAGCTTTTATCAAAGCAGCATGTAACCCAGAAACATTTTTTAAATTTTTTTTTTAAATAATAGTAAAGACTAAATCTAACACACAGCTTAATGTGCCGTGGGCAGACGCCTCATTTCCGCCATACTGCTGGTCAAACGCACACACCAGGAACCCACCAGTGTTCAAATCTGCGTTTTGCGGCTTCTAGCTGCCTGTATGAGACAAGAAGCAGGAACCTGGTTTTGGCTCTGTTTAGAATTGGTTATTAAATATTCTCAGGTTTAAGGTGGAAACTCGAGCCACTGGGCACCAATAGTGCATTCTGACAACATTTGACAATATAATTAGTCTTTCTTCAAGGCAAATCCGATAACTTAATTAGCTTATATTTCCTTTACCTGGATGCTTCTGAAACTCAAATTCTCCATTTTCCTTTTAAAACAGTCTTCTTCTATCTCTAAAGTCTGCAGGGCCTTCCTAATCTTTTGACTTAGTTGTCTTTTATTGTCCTGGCTTTAGAGAGCCTTGACCATCAGAAGACAAAATACACGTGTTTGGGAACACATGGGTGCTTCTGTCCCTCGGAGCTTCGTACTGGCACTGCTCCCTTATGTACCCGTTACATTTCTGTTGCTGTGATAAAATGCCACAAGCAGTGGCGACTTAGGGAAGAAAGGGTTTGTTACGGTGCCAGCAGACAAGAGGGGAAGCGCAGCAGCAGGCGGCAGGGCAGGAAGTTGCCTGCTTTTCAAACCCACACAGGAACCAGGAAGCATGAACAGGAAGTAGGGTGGGGCTGCCAACCCCAAAGCCTGACCGCAGTGATGTACTGCCTCCAGCATGGCTCTGCTTCCTGGAGGTCTCACAACCTCCGAAGGAGCATCACTACCTGGAGAATGTTCAAATGTATGACCTCAAGGGGACACCTCTCATTCAGTTCACTACATTTGCGAACCCCAAACAGTGCCACAGGCAGGGGATCAAGTGTACAATACCTGAGCCTGTAGGGACATTTCTAATTTGAACCACCACAGCTCTAGGCACTTTTCGGTTCCAGGGAAACATTTTTTTTTTTTTTTTCATGTCTCTCACTTTATGTTCTCAGCATAAAAAAAAATGTCTCTTTTGCACATCCTCCTGTCAAAATGCCATCTGCCATATGGTGATGTGGCCGTCACTAGAGGCAGCACAGATGGGACCACCGATCTTAGACTTCTAACCTTCAAAGCTTTGCTAAATAAAGACTCAGGTATTTTGCTATAACAGATTTCCTTATGGCATTTTCTTATATATTCGTTTAAATTTACTATTTTCTGTAATCTTCCTTTCCTCTCTCTCTTCATCTATATCTAGATATTTCACCTGGCCTTGCTTCCTGCTGCTTCTAGAACCACAAGTCCTGGGTAAGTATGTCAGCAGCTCATCTCTTCTTTATTTCGCATCCCTCCCCCTCCCCCTTGACATCCCACTGTTTGGGACCCTCACCCCTGCTGATCACATGCTTGAACACCTGGCTGTTTGGAGGAACTGGCTCAGGTGACTGGTTTGGGGTTGGAAGTTGGAGTGCTGTGCTCAGTGAGCAAGTCTGAGGTCTGCAGAACAGCGTAGACTCTCAGGTAAGTGTACCTGTTGCACTTTTGAGTTTGAGACCCATAGAGTGTGCCAGTGGCCTGGAAATGTGTACAATGTAGGGCTTCTGTGAGGCAGTCTTGAGGATGGGCTCTTTCTTTGGAAAGTCTGTAATTCCCACTTGAGGCCTTCAGCAGATTAAAGAGTCTACACATAGATAAGAAGGCTGCTCTGACTTCAGTGGTAATGGCATCTAAAAAGCAACATCTACACTCATGTTTTCACAAACAGCTGGGCACTATGGCCTACTCAAGGTGAATGTCTAGTGTAAACTGATCACAGACACACTGGGTAGCCCTAGTCAATTTTATTTCCCCTGGGCTCAGTGTTTCTATGCACAAGATGGAGTTAGTTCACAGAAATGTCTGTTCTAGATAGTGGACAGCGTGCTTGTGGTCCCTCTCTCTGCCTCCTACTTTGGAAAGACAACTCCCATCTTGGCTTCTATAGGCACCTCCATTTGCACACTTCCAAGGAGCCCGCAGCCCAGCTTGAGTGGCTGCCACTTGATGATAGTTCCCTGTCCACACTGACATACTGAGCTGTGTCTCTCCCTTCAGAATCTAGGTAGAGAGTGCACATGTTTGGCTGCTTGCCTGCCAGTGGCTGGATTTGGGCCTGAACTTGTGTCTGGTACTAGGTCCAGGTTTAACCTGTGGCTGGGGATTAGAATCCTTTAGTTTACTTTTGGCCTCTCAGCAGGCGTGGGCATAGATTTCTGAAGAGGGTTTTTTAATTTTTTTTTTTTTTTACTATATGTATGCGTGTGGTGTGCATACATGTGTATGTGTGTTTTGCTTGTGTGTGGGTGCCCCTGTGCATGTGGGGACACACATGTATGGAGGCATGAGGTTGACTTTAGGTGTGTTCCTTGACTGCAGTTCACTTTATTCACTGATGCAGGGTCTCTCAATTGAACCCAGAGCTGAAGAGCAGGCTAGTCAAGCCAACCAGCTTGTTCCTGGGATTTCGTGCTGTCTGAGTGCCAGGGTGGCAGGTAGGCCGCCACGCCCACTCGGCCTTTCCGTAGGTGCAGTGGTCTTGAGCCTGAAGCTTGAGCCGCCAAGTGCCTTATGCGATGAACTCTCTCCCTGCTCTGGAGGGAGATTTTGTGGGGAGGGAGGAGCCCAGGAGGGCAATGGCACCCTGTGTGGGTGGACAGAGTGAGTGATGGCTCGGGTGATCAGTGCCTTGCCTCTGGGTCTGTGGTGACCGTGCCACCCAAATGGAATCATGCCCCTAGTCAGGGATGCTCATGTGGAGCTTGACATCAATGGAGAGCGCAGAGAGAACAAATATTCTGAAGACAAACAGATTGAAAATGTGCTGATGACCCTAAAATTTACTCAGTGATCCAGAAACTTCAACAGTAAAGCCATTAATCACAATGTTGTCAGAGTGGAAGAGAAAGAAACTGTGGGAATTCCCTTGGAACTGATTCCATGCAATGCCTGTTTCAAGCCCTGACTACTTGGACCTCACTGGGTGATTCAATTATTATTTGTCCTGTATGCTCCTGAGTGACACACCAGAGTGCCATGCATGCGCACGTGCGTGCGTGCGTGCGTGCGTGCGTGTATGTGTGTGTGTGTGTGTGTGTGTGTGTGTGTGTGTGTATGGTTTGAGTTACCAAGATGGAATTGACTCTTTCACTTCCAGGTTAGCAGCCTGGTCTTCCTTGCACGAGTGCCACTACTGTCCCATTGTGTCAGATGTTCAAAGTGCGACAGTAAGAAAATGTTAAAATAGGGACAGGCCCAGGAACTCACTCTCAGATTACATGGCAGCCTGGGAGGGGCAGTAATGCTTCTTTGACTCTCTCTGTGTCGTGTGTATGTGCTCACATGTCACATGTGTGTGGAAATGTGCATGTACATGAATGCACACATGTGGAGTCTTGAAGTTGACGTCACATGTCTTCCTTGACTGCTCTCTACTTTATATGTTGAGGTAGGGTCTCTCTCTGAACCCAGAGCTCACCAATTCCAGCTAGCCAAGCTAGCCAGCTTACCTTGGGATCCTCTGTCCCTAGCCTAGGAGTGCCATGATTACAGGCAGGCTGCCATGACTGCTCAGCTTTTGTGAGGTTCTGAGGATCTGAGGTCTAGACTCCCATCTTCATCTCTGTGGGGTAAGCATTTGATTCACTGAGCTGTCTCCCCAGCAGCACCTTCTTGATTTCTGAACAGGACATTGTCACCTTCCATGTGTCCCAGGATGCCTAAGAATGAGGCCCAACACAAAATTATGGAATTTCTTAAAGCATTATGAGATTAACAACAACAGCAACAACAACAACAGCAGCAGCAAACACACCTCTGCTTCACAGTTCCCAGGATGATGGCCATGTTTTGCTTTGTCACAGTGTCCAAAGGCAGAACTCGCCTGCATCCTTAGCTCGTTTACTTGTTCTCCACTTCCACAACTGTAAGTCCACAGAGGGCAGGACTCTTGCTTTGACTTTGCATACAATAGTTTTTATGGATTGATGAAATAGTATCTTTGCAACTGGCATGCTCACTCCTGAGTTCTTTACATGTGCAGATGCTCCTTGAGTTACAGTGGGATTAGGCTCCAATAAACTCATCATAAAATAAAATACCAGAAGCTCCATCTTACACACCTACGTCTCAGCAGTCAAGGGGCAAGAAGGGTTCTGAGATTTTTAAAATGAATTAATCCTGTTCTGTGACCATTTCATACATGCACACAATGCTTTCTGATTGCTCTCCCACCTTCTAGATCTCCCTCCCACCCTTGTCAACCCCCTTCCCTACAAGTCCTTTTCCTGCATTCATGGTTTTTATTTTTGTTTTGTGGCCCACAAAGTTTGACAGCTGCCATCTGTGTGACTGGGGTTTGGAGCTGTCTCCTGGGGCTGGGTGAACTCACCAGGGGTACCCACCAAAAACAATGATGGCCTCTCCTTCAGAATCCCAGTGCATCAGAGACAGGTAGAACCCATGTCCTCTGAAGCTGGAGGATGTACAAGATTTCCTTGGTATAATTATTTGTGCGTGTGTGTGTGTGTGTGTGTGTGTGTGTGTGTGTGTGTGAGAGAGAGAGAGAGAGAGAGAGAGAGAGAGAGAGAGAGAGAGAGAGAGAGAGAGAGAGAGAGAGAGAGAAAGAGAGAGAGAGGATATGGAGATGAAAAGACAATTTGAGGAGGTTCTGGGGACTCAACTCAGGTGTCAGGTTTGGAGCTAGGCACCTTTACCAATGAGCATTTCAACAGCTCTTACCTGGTTCAATTTTGTAGCATCGTGTGTAGACTCACTGAGGAGTTCTCTAAAGATTCCATGACTTTGGGATGATTTGTGAGTCCCGTTGGCTAGTATACATGGGGAAAGTCTTCCAACCTACCCACACAATCATACACACACACACACACACACACACACACACACACACACACACACACACACATTCAAACAAAACTAAAGCAAAACCAGACAATCTCCATCCACAAGAGGAGAGGCTACAGGGCCCTGAAGCTCACAGAGCATAACTGATTCCATAAACAATTTGGACTTCATTATTCTGGCTGATTTCCGGGCTTTCTGTTTGCCCATGTCTATTATTACAAAGGTTTCCCGTCTGACTTTTCCATTACTACTCTATTTGTGGATCTCAAACTCAATATTTGAAGGCTGCATTTCCCCTCCACACCAAACTTTACTAACAGAACAATAGAGACAGATTTGAGGGCAGAGAGGGAAATAAGACGGGTAAACTTCATCGTTGATGAAGGGAACACAAATGATATGGGTGAGAGTTGAGTTATTTTGATAATTTTGTAGGAGGCACAGGAGTCCCGCAGCTGCTGTTCCGATTTCATTTTGAGGCTATGTTTAGTATTTTCCTGAAGTACATTATTAACGTTATGGGCTTTTACTGTCTTAACTTGAATGGCTTTTCTTTTGAGGCTGCAGAGAGAAATACAAATTAATTTTGGAAGCAGGCATGGGGGTGGACACCTGTGTCCCAGGACTCAGGGGACAGAGACAGCAGAACCACAAGTGCAATGCCATTCTGAGTGACATAGTGAGAACTTTCTCAGAAAATTAAGAAATAAAGAACCAAAATGAATTTTGGAGATGGGGGATGGGGGGAGAGGCCTGCGGCTTAAGCCCTTTGTGTCAGGCATCTTAATACTTCTATTTTAAATTATTCATTGCAAAGCACTCTAAAGACCCTTAACATATGGTCTCATGATAACTGGTCATTTTTCTTCCTTCTTTTGTGTGTCTAATGCATGTATATCTTCTTGTGAGTGTGTGCACGTATGGGTATATGTAGAGGCCAGAGGCCAACGTCAGTTGTTTTCTTCAATTGCTCTCCACCTAACTTTTTGAGCTAGGGTCTCTCACTGAACCTGGCCAGCAAGCCTCAGGGACCCCCATTTCTGTCTTTCCAGGCCTGGGATTACAGGTATGTGCCACTGCACCTGGGTTTTTCTATGGGTTTGTGCCCTTCAAACTGAGGGCCTCATGCCTGTTGACTGAGCCATCTCCCAAGGCCCTCACAATCATTCTTTTAAAAGTCATTTTTATTTTTAGATTATGTGTGTCTCGTGTGTCTGTGTGGAAGTATGTGCAGGAGTGCAGTCGTTCTCAGAGTCCAGAAGACAGCATCATATCTCCTTCAGCTGGAGTTTCATGTGGTTGTAAACTGACTCACTTGGGTGCTGGAAACCAAACTCAGGTCCTTTTGAAGAACAGTGAGTGTTCTTTACTGCTGAGCCATCCCTCCAGCCCTAGAAACAATGAATGGTGGCCTGGTTGAAGGGTGGGAAGGACAGATGTGGGAGGCAGGAGGGTGGCTGGGTGCCTGGAACTTGCCTCCAGCTTGCACATGATAGTGACTGATGTTGGCTCAGACTAGTGAGTGAGGAGGACGCTAAGCCACATGTAAGGACCCAGGACAGGAAAGTGTAGGGACTGCTCCGAGGAGGGGGACACACAGGGCTACAAGGCTTGGAATTGTCACTAACTGAAGTGGGGCTCAAAGGGGACGAGGCAGTTTGGAGGATTGAGTGAAGAAGTGTGAGGTGAACCCAATGGGAACATTTATGATGCTGAGCTTGTTGGGACATGATTCATGGTGAGTCCCTTTCACTTTTCCCTGCAACATACTGCAGCTGTGATGGCTGGACCCTTCTCATAGGATTTGCTTCTGTTTCTCTTGGTTTTTACCCATTTGATTGGCTGGCATGGATTAGGTTCTAGACTGTTACAGTCCTTTGTCACTCATAGAAACACAAACTGCCAGTAGTCTTAGCCTATCATTTTCCAGTGTTTCTGAGGACCCTGGGTCAGTGAGGTGACAAACTAAGAGTTCTGCATTTACATCTTTAAGAAAGGGTCATCCACAAAGTCCATCAGGTTTCTTTATTATGAGACCTCTTCAAGCCCTTACATGGTTCTTGTATATATGAATCCTTAAGAGTGAGGATTTTGATAGCAATATTTCTCCAATGTATCTGCTTATGGAATCTTTTTGAGGGGACACTTGAAGCATTTGGAGGTGTGGGGACACCCTCTTGTGTTGGCTCAGAAAGTTCATCCCCTTCCTTTATGGCAGGGCCTCTTATGGACCTGTAACTCACTGATTAAGCTAGACTGGCTGGCCAGTGAGCCCAGGGATCCTCCCACCTCTGCCTCCCCGGTGTTGGGATTATGAGTGTGAACCATCATGCCTGACGTGGGTTCTATGGCTCAACTTGCACAGGAAGTACTTTAGTGACTGAACTGTGTCCTCAGTACAGTGACAGCGTTCTCATTGAACTACTCTGAGGAAAGCTGATTAAAACACAACCTTTCATGGTGACTGTGTATAATTTTCTATTGTTTACTGAAATTACTCCAGGAGAACAGATTTTAAGAGTTCTATGTACATAAACATATGCACACACAGGAACTGTGGGAGAGATATGCTAATTTTATTGCAGCAATCAATCAAGGTATACCTATATCAAACTGTCACATTTCATGCCTTGAATATCTGCGTTACCTACTGTGGGGGATGGGATTCTTGGTCCTTTGCCTGCTAGTTAAGTGCTCCACTGAACTGCAGCCTCAGGCTGCCAGAATATTTACTGTTTTAATTTATTAATTGTTTCCCAATTAATCCATCTCTAAGCTGGATGAAGAGGGCTACTTACCTTGAAAAAATATCATCATGACTATTTTAAAGAATTCAGGAAGAATTAGACAAGAGACAACAAATAATGGCCCATTTCTCAACTTGAGTAAGTTGTCATGTTAGATCTCAAAGCTCAGCCATTCTGAGAAATGGGACGGGTACTAAGTAAACACACCCTGGTGCTGTATAACTCTGTGGTCCTTTGGCAGTCGCTTTATGTCTCACCTTGGCACTGGAGTTGTTAGGGTCAGACTCTCAGCCCTGCAACCCTAACAAACCAGACTTAGCTACCACTCCTCAACATGCCAATTAAACTGACAAGTAACAGAGAAAAGTGGAGACAGGAGACATATTCAGTGTGACCACATTGGAAAGAGGGACAAAGGGTCCCAGTGACCCCTTGTTCTAGTGTCGTTTCTGTTGCTGTGATAAAATACCCTTACAAAGCCACTTTGGGGAAGGGAAGGGTTTATTCAGCTTACACTTCTAGGTCACAGTCCACCATTTTGGGGAAGTCAAGGCAGAAACTCAAGCAGCTAGTACCTCACATCCACAGTCGGGAACAGAGAAAAATACGAGCCTACTGGTTGCTTGTATCTTGCTCTCAGCTAGCATTTTTTTTTTTGTGATATATATTTTTTATTTTACAATACCATTCAATTCTACATATCAGCCATGGGTTCCCCTATTCTCCCCCCTCCCACACCCTCCCCTTACTCCCAGCCCACCCTCCATTCCCACCTCCTCCAGGACAAGTCCTCCCCCGAGGACTGTGATCAACTTGGTAGACTCAGTCCAGGGAGGTCCAGTCCCTTCCTCCCAGACTAAGCCAAGTGTCCCAGCATAAGTTCCTGGTTTCAAACAGCCAATTCATGCATTGAGCACAGGACTTGGTCCCACTGCCTAGATGCCTCCCAAACTGATCAAGCCAATCAACTGTCTCACCTATTCAGAGGGCCTGATCCAGCTGGGAGCCCCTCAGCCTTTGGTTCATAGTTCATGTGTTTCTATTCATTTGGCTATTTTTTTTTCAATAATTGAGTAAAACTGAAATTTATTATAAGCCACAGTCGTCCTAGGGACCTCCATGCTATATATATATATAGCCTTTATGGTTCTATGGGTTGTGGTCTGATTGTTCATTTTATATCTAGAATCCACCAATGAGTGAGTACATACCATAACTGTCTTTCTGGGTTTGGGTTACCTCACTCAGGATGATTTTTTCTAGTTCCATCCATTTGCCTGCAAATTTCATGCTTTCATTGTTTTTCTCTGCTGAGTAGTACTCCATTGTGTATATGTACCACATTTTTTTCATCCATTCTTCCGTTGATGGGCATCTAGGCTGTTTCCAGGTTCTGGCTATTACAAATAGTGCTGCTATGAACATAGATGAGCATGTATCTTTATGGTATGTATCAGCATTCTTTGGGTATATGCCCAAGAGTGGTATGGCTGGGTCTTGAGGTAGTTCGATTCCTAATTTTCTGAGAAACCGCCATACTGATTTCCACAGTGGTTGTACAAGTTTACATTCCCACCAACAGTGGAGGAGTGTTCCCTTTGCTCCACATCCTCTCCAACATTGGTTGTCATTGGTGTTTTTGATCTTAGCCATTCTAACAGGTGTAAGGTGGTATCTCAGAGTCATTTTGATTTGCATTTCTCTGATGATTAAGGATGTTGAGCATTTCTTTAAATGTCTTTCAGCCATGTGTAGTTCTTGTTTTGTGAATTCTCTGTTTAGCTCTTTTCAGCTAGCATTTTTTAAAATGCATCTACTGTTCAGAACCTAAAGCCAGGGAATGTGGTACCATATTCAGGGTAGGTCTTCCAACCCCAATTAGCAATCAAGACAGTCCTCCATAGACATGCCCACAGTCCAACTTGATTTAGACAATTCCTCAGTTGTAGTTCTCTTTCTGGGCAACTCCAGGTTGTGGCAAGTTGACATTTAATACTAACCATTATGCCTCTCTCCCTGTCCCAAAGTCCATCTTCAGAGTGTTTGGGGTTAAATAGCAGGGCAGTAGTATGCATAACTAAGCAGTCTTTGTCAAGGACAACACAGAATTCCAAAATGGAGCAAGCAGAGCCCTGCACACACTTCGTGTGTTGTTAATCTCCATCCATCTCCTGGTACCTCCACGGGGAGGATTTCTCTCAGCTGGAAATAAATAACTTAGCGATCCTGGATATAATCGGAGCTCTTGATCCAGAGTGTGACCTTCCACTTTGCTCTATTTATTTTTAAGATTAATCAGAGTCTTTACTGGGCTCGTGTCAATAAACAACAGGCTTTTCCAATATATACCACTTGCACATCCAATATATCTAAGAAAATAAAAATATATCCACAGGGATTAGTGGCCATGAATCACCCAGAGCCAAGGAAGGTGCTGTAGATTTTAATAGTCCCGACTCTCTGTTTCCGATAAACAGATCAGAGGTCAGCCCAGCCCACCCTGCTCAGGGAAAGAAAATGTGACAGAGGCATATATATATATATATATATATATATATATATATATATATATATATACTCTTGGAGAAGAGCTGGATTTTGATGACTGTGTTATGCATCACAACAGGCCTCAAGGCTAAGTCTATACCCACCTGGGACAAGGGAGGAAAAGAAAGGCAGCAAAGAGGGCAGGAAAGACAAGAAGAGAGAAGTGGGGAGGGCAGGCAGGGCAAGGAGAGAGGAGGGGGAAGGGAGGAACGGGAAGAACTACATGATTAACAGAGTGGCTGGGGCGATGGCTAGGTGGATAAGGTGCTTGCCACACAAGCATGATGACCTGGATTTGGATCACCATTGGTCCTGTGAAAATCTGAGGCACACACCTGTAATCCTCGTGCTGTGGAGGAGGATACAGGTGGCTTCCAGGAGCTTGGAAACTAGCCAGCTCTGCTCTATGTTCAGTGAGAGACTTTGACTCTTGAGTGATTGAGGAAAACCTCCCAAGGTCAGTCTCTGGCCTCCACGCAGCTCTTCATGGGTGAGCATGCCTATATGGGTGTTCACACCCTCACACACTTGTAAACCCCCCATGCATGCTTGTGCACACAGAGAAGAATTTAAGAAAGGAAAGACAAAAGACTAGACCAGGCCAGCAGAGACCACTTGCCCTTCCCTATTGGGCCCCTGGGATGGTGGGCACAGCCTAGAGGTGGGCGATCTGTCAGACTCTTCAGGACCCAGTTCTTTTCAGAGGCTTCTTGGGAACACTTGATCCAGGTAGCTTTGCACAATAAGAAAAAGAAAGACCACTCAATGTTTCTTGTTGGGACATTTGCTGCTTAAAATGGAGACAGGAAAATCAGATTCCAGACTCACACTGACTACAAAAATAACTCCTGAATTAAGACCGAAATGGAAAAAGCAGAGGCAGAGGATGTGGCATTGTGGGCAGAGGCTTGCCTACCATGTGTGAAGTCCTGGGTTTCACCCCAGCACTGCATACAGCAAGTATGGTGACCCACAGCTGTAACACCAGCACTTGGGAGGTGAGATAGGAAGATCAGATGGTTAAGGTCATCCTCTGCCACAGAGTGATCTAAAACCAGCCTGGCCTATAAGGGATCTTCCTGACCTCATCTGTATATTGTCTCAATACATACATGCATACATACAAACATTCATATACATACATACATACTTACATAATGAAAAAAGCAGATTTTTATATTCCCTCATGAACCCTTCCTTGTCTTGCCTGGGTAGCTGCTTTCACTGGTGACACTCCTCATTTGAGAACAGGTCCTCTGTGCTCTGATATTGTCTGTCTGTAGTGACTACACATTCACCTGGGCCAGCCACTGTGTCTTATTCATTTTTCTCTCTCTGGTGGGGCATAGGGCAAGGCACAACAATGAAAGCATTATGGATAGGCATGTCCTGCAGTCCTGGGGCCCCTGGACAAAGTTATGCCAAACTTCCTAAGACTTTCCTTCCAACCTGCACATGGAGGTCAGAGGTCAACATCAGAATGTCTTGTTCAGTAATTTTCTGTATCTTATTCTTTGAGACAGGGTCTCTCATTGAACCCAAATCTTGCCAGTTTGGCTTCACTGGCTGATCAACAAGTCCCCAGGCCCCACTTGTTTCTGGCCTCCAGGACTAGGTTGCAGGTGCATGTCACCACGCCCAGCTTTTATGCAGGTTCTGGGCTAGAACTTAACTCCTCAGACTTGTACAGGAAGTGCTTTTCCTATGAAGCCATTTCTCCAGCCCAAACTGTGTAAAACCTGAATTAAAAACATCAAAGAGAGACCCGAATGAAGACATCTGAAGATTATTGTTTGCTCCTCTTTGCTGGAGGGCTTCTGAAATCTTTCAGCACATTTGAATCACTCAGGAGATGTGTGATGAATAGTTAATGGGCTCTGCCTAGACTCTCTGGTCTGAGGTGGAATTCTGCAGTTCCCCGTGATCCCTGGCTGTGGCCAGTCAGTCCTAAGAGGTAACAGGAGCCCAAGGGAAAATGATTGCTGAGGACCCTTGGGCTTCTCTCATTTAGAGGTCGGGCAGGAAGCACACTGTAACCTCCCTTCCTCCTCTCCTCCCCAGTGATGCCTTCCGTTCCTGTTCTTGCTCAGGGCTGAAAACCTTGAGTCAGAAATATACCTGCTTTACGCTGCAGCTTCCCCACGCATCCATCCCCCCGATACTGTCCCTGGCCGGCCCACTAAGAGTGTTGCTGGTGTCACTCTTCACCTAAGCTGTGCCCACTGGGGGGTGGGAGCCAGCACCAGCTGCCCCAGCTCTGTAAAGTTGTGAGGTTAGGCTGGCCAGATAGCCCAGTGGGTAAAATGCTGGCTTTGAGTGGGTAGAGATGAGATTGATTCTCAGGACCAATTCTTCAAAAGTCAAGTGTTCTTGTGTGCGCTTGTAATTCCCATGCCGGGGAAGTGTAGTTGGGTGTATCCTTGGGGCTCCATGTCCAAGCAGCCTAGCCTACTCAGCAAGTGCTATGCCAATGAGACACTGTGTCTTGAAAAATGAAAGGTGGATGGTGCCTGAGGACAAGGTTGTCCTCTGCCTTCCACACACACGTGCACACACACATTGTGAGGTCCCAGCCAGAGGCTTTTGGAGGAACTCAGAAGACCTGTAAGAACCCTCTGGCTAGAGCTCCTCTTTCTACTGTTTTTTAAAGATTTTCCCTCTAGATTTATTTATTTTTTATTTTCTGTGTGTGTGTTTGTTAGCTGCATGTATGCCTGTGGACCACTTGCATGCCTGGAGCCCTTAGAGGCCAGAAAAAGGTACTGATTTCTCTGGAACTGGAGTTACAAATGGTTGTAATCTACCATGTGGATGCTGGGAATTGAACTCTGGTATTTCGGAAGGGCAGCCAGTGCTCTTAACCATTGAGCCAATTCTCCAGTCCCTTTATAGAATTTCTTCATGGTGGCATACTGGCTGTCTATTGTGTCTTCCTGGGGAGGGGTATCAGAGAAGAAAAGCATCTCAGATGTTCCCATGACCTTAGTTCTATCACGGGGACCTCCAGGGAACAGGTGTCGACAACAAGGACTTCGGAAGGTAGTGTAAAGTGGCAGCCCATCAGACAGAAAAGGCTGCTTTTCCCAAACTCAACACAACATATAAGAGTCATAAACTCAGAGGCTGAGAGTTAGAGGGAGCTAGGTAGACAAGGACAGTGGAAATGGGCTCCCTGGAAGACACTGTGATGAGAAATCACTGGAGCATGGAGCTGGTATCTCAATAGGAACAGTAAGGGAAAGGGGAGAACCCTAGGACCCTAAAAATACCCAAGCTAACGTCCACCCAGCGAACCCCAGCCTTAGCCTGCCACCTTCCCTTTCTCTGCGGCTTGGTCTCCTGTCTTTCCTGGATGTTCAATTCTTTGTCCAACCAAGGGAAGGGGCTCAGCAATCTCCATGACGACCACCAGCACTCCTGCCACAGCTGGTGCCAGACAGGCGAGACTCAGGGAAGGTCTCAGGTCTTGAGGGGTGGCAGGGACTGTGGCATGCTAGAAAGTACCTAGGAACATTGACATCTTAAAAGATTCGTTTTTATGTTTTAAATTGTGTGTGTGTGTGTGTGTGTGTGTGTGTGTGTGTGTGTGTACACTCAAGTGAGGGTGCTTGTAGAATCTAGAAGAAGGCATTAGATTCTCTGGAGCTGGAGTTACAGAGGTTGTGGGCCATCAGACATGGGTTCTGGGATCTGAACTGGGTTCTCTGCAAGAACAGTATGTTCTCTTAACCACTGAGCCATCACTTCAGCCCCATCTTCTCTTTGAGTGTTGAAGAAAATTCTGGTTAGGCAAACCACACACACCATAGAGCTCTCTTATAGTCAACTGTCTCTGATACCCACAGAGTCAATGAAATCTTCAGTCCTGATGAAGAACTCTAAAGGGCCTGCAGGAAGGAAGGTTGTTTTTATTAAGTTTGAATATGTGTTCATTATCAGTTTAATGATGAAGGAAAACATACATCAAGTTATGTATATTAAGGTTAATATACTCTAATTTTACTACAAATCTAAAATAAAAAATCATGCTTTTACTTATTCTTCGAGAATTTCATACAATATATTTTGATCATATTTGGAATAAGGATATTATACAGAGATACTTGTGCCTCTCAGTGTGGCTATTAGACTATAATACAGAAGAACTCAGGAAGTTGGAATTTCCCCAGGAATCTCATGCTGAGAGGAGAGAAAGCTTAGGACAGCCAGAGTGAAAATTTTCCTCCAGGGAAGATTCCAGCCTGTTGGACATCACAGTTTTAGCGATGATGGCCAGTGACAGGCAGGCAGCACTGGACTGGGGCTGTATAGAGATGCATCTCTCTGGCCCTCTGTTAAAGATCTTACATCAGTGTCGAACCCTGAAGATGGGCCTGTGTGTCTGGGTCTCCCTCTTCCCAGTGTGGCCACATTGAATGACTCTTACCTTTCTGCTTTTCAATATTAACTTGGCTGCTTTAAGGATTATTGAGAATGGGTGGTCAAACTCAGTTCCTGGGACAGGTCTAAATACAGAGGGACCTTGACTGATTTTCCCCCTTGTGCCTACAGTCCCAGCAGAAAAGGCTGTATAGGTCTCTCAGTTTGGTTTGGTGGGTTGTGAATGGGACTGAGTTGATCTTCCGCCACAGGCTAAGGAAAGACTTAGAGTGTGCCTAGAGGAGTGTGGGAGGAGCTGGAGAGATGGATGCACACACAGAGTAACCAGAGTCTCAAGGAAGGAAGCCCCAGAGGAGAGGAGCCGAACACAGTCATCCAGAAGGAGGCTAAACCAGAGGGTGTGAGAGGATTTGAGAGGCCTTGGGGACGGACTCTGAAGGGTCCCTGAGGACAGGCAAGGTTTTGGTGGACAACTACAATCATATAGCTGATTTTTTCAAATTGACTCCATCCCCCCCCCCCCCACACACACACACACATACACACAAAAAAGTTTCTGGGTTCTCTGTCTCTTTCTAGCCCACGATTGGGGCATGGAAATCTGTGGGAGCCCAAGAGCACAGATTTCAGTTTTACATGCAGGGGGCTTTGCTAGGATCATCCTATTATGATTTGAATATGAACTTCCCCCATAGCTCACGACTTGAATGCTTGGTCCTGTGATGGTGATGCTGTTTTGGGAGGTCATGGAAACAGAAAGCATGTCCCCATCCTTTCAATGTACAGGCGCAGGAAGGCAGGGTATTCATTACCATAAATTTCCAGCAGATGGCAGTAAAGCATCTTGACCTAACAAAGCTTGTCTATTAGGGCAATTCCAAGAAACTGAAGTAAAAAGTGCCTGGAAGGCCCACCCAGGTCCTGAAAGTGTTCACTGTTGGTGGCCAAACTGCCTGGGTCTCACAGGCCACTGTTTGGTGTCTGGTTGGCGGCTTGTAGTTCAGCCCCTTTTACCCTGTGGGGCTTGTTTTAGCTCTTATACAAGTTTCTTCCTGCTTTGCAGTTGCTTGACTTAAAAACAAAATTGTGTGCGCATGTGCATGAGAGAGAGAGAGAGAGAGAGAGAGAGAGAGAGAGAGAGAGAGAGAGAGAGAGAGAGAGAGAGAAGAGAGAGAGAGAGAAGAGAGAGAGAGAGAGAGAGAGAGAGAGAGAGAGAGAGAGAGAGAGAGAGTGAGTTTGGGACACAAGCGACATGTGTGCATGTGGAGGTCAGAGGACAACTCTGTGGAGCTGGTTCTCTCCACCTTTGCAGTTTTGAGCCCCTCTCTGTTCTGCAGAGACTTTGTGTGTGCTTCTTTTTCTCTCTCTTTATCCCTCTCCCCTCTTTAAAGTTTGCTACCTGTCACTGCCTTTTAATTTTTTAGTTGGCAGAGAGAATGAACCTGCGCAAGCCCTCTGTATGGTGACTCTAGTTTCAGTGAAAACCCCTGTTTTAAAAAATAAGATGGGGGATTGCAGAAGACAACTAACCTCTTACCCTGCCCCCAACACTCCCCAGCCCTCCAAAATGCGGGAAGTCCAAGTTCCTAGAGTGTGCAGGAGCTGCTGGGGGAGGACGTTGCCCCAGGAGTGCTCGTGTATAAGACAGTCCCCCAGACTTGTGGATCGGGGGCCTGGCTGCCACAGGCCTCAGTACTGTGACAACTCCTGATGATGACATCGCTGGGAGGCAATGGAAAGCTGGGTCGGGGGGGGGGGGTAGGTGGAGGAATGTGGAGGTGTCCTTGGGGACTGTATCTGGCCTTGGTCCCTTCCTGTATTTTCTTCCTGTGATTCCTGCCTGCCAATATCCTCACTCTGTGATGTTGTTCCCCTCATCACGGGTCCAGAATCAATGGAGCCGAGGTCTACAGACTGAAGTCCTTGAACCTGAACCATAGAAGCCTCTTCCCAGAAGCTGTTTCTGTCAGACTTTTTATTTCATCAATGAACAGTCTGAGTAACACAGGGCCCTTAAGAGGACATGTGGGTGCCTGGCACACAGTCAGAGTTCCACAGGGTGATCAATTGTTGGGTCTGGCTCCACAGACACTCACTTTTTTTGTTTGGTGAATCTCATCATACGGTTGATGTTTGGTATGAAAGTTTTCATAGTGTATACTGTGCCAAGGGTGTGGTGGGGGGAGAGGCCTAGATAGGCTGACGTGGCACAGAACAGAGTTAGTGGACGTGGACGAGAGCCTGGATGCTGCAGGGCCATGTCAGTTGAACCTTTCAGGGCTCTGCAACCTCTTGGTGAAGGCTCTTAATTTCTGAGAGTAATCAGTTTCACTCACATTTAGCTGGATGTCAAGATGCTCTCGTAGTTGTCTAAGAGACCCAGAGTCACAGAGACAAGACAGCGTGTAGGAGAAGGCCATTTAGAAGTCTTCATGGTTCTCAGGAACACACACACACACACACACATGTTTATATATATGTATACATATATTCACTAAAAAATGTTCATATCCCCGACTCTTCCTAAGGGAAGAGCTGTTTTTTCCCACTGTCTCCTATGCATTTAACTAGTTCATTCGGCAATTTGATAGGAAGCTATCTAAACAAGTGAGTGGTGGACTGGGGCAAGAGCTCAGTGGGTAAAGTGTTTGCCATGCAGGCATGAGAACTTGAGTTGGATCTTCAGACCCCATGTAAAAAAAATAAGATGAAGCAACAAGAAAAATCAGCTATGGTGGCATGCCCTTTTATCCCAGCTCCTGGGAGGCAGAGATGGTGGATTCCTGGGGCTCACTGGCCAGCCCGTCTAGCCTACTTGGCATACTTTAGGCCAATGAGAGACCCTGTCTCAAGAAACAAGGTGTGCATGGCTTTTGAAGAATGACACCTTAGGTTGACCTCTGACCTTTACATTTACACACACACACACACACACACACACACACACACACACACACACACCCTCTACATCCAGATATGTCAACAGCTTTATTCATTGACTGATTGGCCCATTCAATATATAATTTTAGCAATTTGATGTGTTTCAGAAGCTTTCCTGGGCACTGTGGGTCTGGAGAAGGTGGCTTCCCCTTAAGGTCAGTGCAGGTGGAAGAGGTGGGATCACTCAGACTTCCACTCAGCTCAAGGTTGCCTTTTTAACAGCTGCTTTTAATTTGCTTGACAAACTAATTTGCTTGACACACTGTGTCAGAAAGATCCCTGGGTAGAAATTGCAATGTTGCAGAAGTGCTGGCCTGTTTTCTATCACGGGCCTGATATGCTTATTTGGTTGGGAGCAGGAAGAGAGGCGCTTGGGCTAGCATGGGCCTGACCCAAAGTAATCCTTCGATGGGAAGACGGGAAACCATGTGGCTTCAGCCACTCTGCTTTTCCATTACTGAGATGGTGTGCATCTTTAGTCTCATGCTGGCTCTATAAAGGGATTGCAAAATTGTTCTTAAAACCAAAGGATAAAATTGCGCTGGAGAGCTCTCATTTAGGTCTCCTGTTGGGTCGTAAGCAAACACATTCTTGGAAGCTAAGTGATGAAACCCATTTGTCTCAAGTTAGGAGGACGAAGCTGCTGCAAAAGCTGTGCTGCCTTGGGAGGCAGGCCCTCCGTGTCCACCAGGAAGAGCAGATGGGTGCTAGAGAGAACCCTGGTGATTCACAAGGTGTGCAGTTAAGGGCTCAATGTAAGCTTGGGAAAGAGTCAGAACCGGAGCCTGGAGGGATGGCTCATTGATTCCTGCAGAGGACCAGGGTTTATTCCCAGGACTTACCTCAGATGGCTCCAACTCCTTTTGACTCCAGATCCTTGGGACCCGTACCCTCTTTTGGCCTCCACAGGTACCTGCATTCAGGTTTGCAAGCTGACACACATAAACACATACAACTAAAAACAAAATAAGTATTAAAAATGAAACAACAACAACAACAACAACAAAAAAAAAAAAAAAAAAAAAACCAAGCAGCAGAACAGACTTTGCCACATGGTGCCAGGTCTCCACCTTACACTTTTCTTCCCCAACGGTACATAGTTAATTATTTTAAAACAAGTAAAATTTGCCCTTTACTTTTTTGTGTTTGTATGTGTACATGTTTCTCTGGTGGGGTGAGGGTGTACACATGCCTATGTATATGTATGTAGAAGCCGGAGGTCAGTGTTGGGTATTTTCTTTAATAATTGTCCATCTAGTTATTATTTCTCTTTTGGGACATGGTCTCTCACTGAACCTGGAGCTCATCAATTCAGCCAGACCGACTGGCCGACAAGCTCCAGGGACCCTCGTGTCTCTGCTTCCCAGCATAAGGATTGCATACATGCGGTGCTGTGCCTGGCTTTTTATGTGGATGCTGGGGATCTGAACTCAGGTCCTCACATTTTCCTGACAGAGCCGTCTCCCCAGTCTCTTCCATGTTATGGTTTTACTCCTGCCTAACGGCTGAGGATTGAAACTAGAATGTCATTTTGGACGATGATCCCTTTTGGTGAACCGCATTGAAACTGGACCTCTAGGTTTCCATGGTGAAAATCCATTATATCTGTTCCCCAATTTCAGCCCACCTCCTAAATGATTTTAGGGCTACTTTGCCAGAGCTGACAGTTTACAGTCAAGAATGGCATCTCCTCTAGGTGGAGACATGCCATTGTCTTCTCCCCTAAGAGTTCATCCAGCTGGAGGATTCCACACCTTTCCATGTTCTTCTTTCTCTCTCCTCTAAGTTGCTTTCCCTAATGTGTTGGGCTTCCCCGCTCTTCCTCTGATGTCCCCTCCCCACCGTGGCTGCCTGCTGCCATGTGGCCTAGCTCCAGGACACTCAACTCAAGCAGCAGGGCTTCCCCCTTCTTTCTTTCATTCTTTTCTAGGCAGCTGCTGAGATTTACAGCTTGCCTGACCTGGAGGTTTTTCTTTTAAACTTGAATAAAATTGCCCCGGAGCTTCTGTTTGAGTCTGCTCTTAACTCGTTTTTATTAAGGAGACTAAGAACCTCCACAGGGACCCTGATTTCCCTGGTATCATATGCATGTTATTTCCCCTGACTCTACTACTGTGTGGTACATCAAACTAAGTCTCTTGCTTTATTCAGATCCCTTATTTTCTTTGTAATTCCATTTTTTTTGTATCCATTCATCTGTCTTTTGTGTTATGCTTTTATTTCTGTAATAACTTGCAAGATTTTAAGAATTTAGTTTTAAGAATTTAATAGGGGTGACTAAACTTTCTGGGTCACATGAGCTGGTAGGGTGAGTGGGATCCAGAGCAAACTTGAAGGACAATGACTTGGATTGGGAGTGGGAGGGGGAAAAGGCCGGGTGGTGTTGGTGCACATCTTCAATCCCAGCACTCAGGATGCAGAGGCAGGTGTATCTCCTTGAGTTCGAGGCCAGCCTGGTCTACAGAGTGAGATCCAGGAGAGCCAGGGCTACATAAAAAAAAACCTGTCTTAAAAAACAAAATAAAACAAAAAACAAAACAAAACAAAAACAAAAAAGAGACCATTAAATATCTAAATAATATAAAAATAAAAAGTTATACTTTTGACAACTTTAAAAAACATATGGTTGAACAATCACTATCAGGACACAGAATTCTAAACTGCCACATTCGATCCCATTCCAGCTCCTGCCGAACACTGTCCCATTGATGACTCCTTCGCTTTGTCCTTGCAAAAATGTCGAAGTGTAGGAATGGCAGTGTGGATAGAAACATGCAGAAAAAAGGGCCAAGTAGAGATCTAGTTCATTAGATTCCTGGTGATGACAACCACAGAGGGTAAGGCAGAGGAGAGACGCTGTCTGTACAGACCCTTTTAAAGTGCCGCTTTACATGTGTGTGCCCAAGCACATGTATGTGCATATGTGTGGCGGCCAGAGATCAACCTCAAATGTCATTCCTCAAATGTTATCCACCTTGTTCTTTGAGATAGTCTCTCACCTGCTTAGAGCACAGCAATCAGGCTAGGCTGGCTGGCCAGTGAACCCAAGGGATCCACCAGTCTCTGCCTCCCCAATGCTGGGTTTACACACATGTGCTGCAATGCCTGCCTGTTTGATGTGGGTTCTAGATATCAAACCCAGGTTCCCATGCTTGTGCTACAAGTACTTTACTGGGTGAGCCTTCACCCCAGTCCCAAAGGGCTGCTAATATGGGGGCAGGATACTATGCAGGCAACTAGGCTGTGCTTCTTTGTTATAATGCTCTGCAACAATTACAATTGGAACTTCAGGTGCTTAACAACAGCCTGGTCTAATGGCAGTCTTGCCCTCAGTCAGACCTAGCTCAGGAGAATCATCTACCTCACATAATTCTCTCCTGACACAGGAGCAGTGTTAAATCTTTGACATCTGTGTGAAACTGTCTTTATTCAGCAGCTTTTTTGAGCTTTGCAAGGATGACATGCAGGACCTACCTATGGTAGAGATTCACAGGGGTGCTGGGTAGACCGGGGCTGCAAAGTGGTGGCCTGAAAGTGGTGGCCCATTCCAAGGGACTGACATGTGGAGGCTCAGGGGCGGTGTTAGAAACCCCCTTAGAGTATCATCTGTAGACAGGATTGTTGGCTTTTATAGTCTGACATCTTGTTGTTTGTGTTGGGGCATGGAAGGCTGGCTGGGCTGAGGATGAGAGCTTGGTGGTGTTAGTAATAGCTGATTTTGTTGACTGGAAGGTTCCATTTTTCTCCAATTGGATCTAGTGATAGAGAATGGCTTTTGGGGACCTGGTCCTGTGCTGTGTAACCATCAGAAGTATAATCTGTTGAGCTCTGGAAGAATCCTAGGTAGACTTTAAAGGAGAAAGTCACTGACCATGTAGAACAATGTAAGAAGTGTACTGGTGTGTTTGGAATTTGGCTTGGTTGGTAAAATCTTGTTTGCAAGTGTTAAGACTTGAGTTTGGCTCCCAGAACCCATGTACAGAAATGCCAAGTTTCAGGGTACATGATTGTAAGCACTGGGGAGACAAAAATAGGTGGATCACTGAGGCTCCCTGGCCAGTCAATTTAGCCTTCTTTGAGGCCCAGACCAAGGAGGGACCCTGTTTTAAAAAACACAGTGGACAGCACCCAAGGGGTAGCATCTGTGGCCAAGCTCTGGCCTCTACACACTTGTTTACACATGTGCATATGTACACACATAAAGAAATTTTGTGAGGAGGGTAAGAGGGGCCAACCGTGGCTTTACCCATGTGAATGATGGTTGGAAAAAGTGGCATCAAGAAGCAAAACAGCTGGTCTGGCATGAAGGAATGCTCTACTAGGGAAGAGAGCAGGCAGGGGACAGCATGCTGTGCCAGGGAGGCAAAGGCTTCTTTTTATTATTTTCCTGGAAGGCCTCATGAGGCAGGAGAGAATCGAGACAAGAAACAGCCTTAGATGTGATCTATTAGTGTGTACCCGTTGCTCAGGGATCCCCTCGTGTGTGTGTGTGTGTGTGTGTGTGGGGGGGGGAATCCCTATGGCTTGAGACTTGAAGGAAGAGTTTAGGGGTGTGGTTCCAAGATGGAGGTTAAGTGCAGATAGAGCGGGGTGAGTCTGACAACGAGTATGACAGGTACAGGTGTGAATGGAGATTTTCCCCAGCAACAATAGAGGAGACAGGAACTTGGGTAATTATTTGTTTAGTTTTGTCTGTGTGGGTTTTGTGTGTGCCTTCATGTCTGTATGCACATGTATACAAGTGCATGTGACCATCCCTGTGTGCATGCCTGTGTGTATAGGTCAGAGGTCGTCATCTTCCTCAAATGTTCTTCACCTTGTATTTTTGAGACAGCGTTTCTCACTGAACCTGAGGTTCACCAATTTGACTCTACTGACTGGCCAGCAAGCCCCACAATCCTCATGTCTGAGTCTCCAGTGCTGGGATTACAGGCATGCACCCACAGCTGGGTTTTTATTTGAGTGCTGGGGATTCGAATTCAGTTTCTCATGCTTACATAGTAAGCACTCTATCCACAAGGCTATCTCTCCAGTTGGAGAGCTTTATTTACTCCGACAAATTAATTCGGGTAGAAGAATGACATACCTTGGAAGGATTTTTGTGTTAAATGGTGGGATGTGGTTAAGGGTAAGGACTGGTGTAATAAAAACACCCATTTGGAGAATTCCAAATGGAGGGGCTGTGGATCGGGTTATGGCTCCACAGATTTGCTTGTCTGGAATTGGCCTTTGGTGTCTCTTTTGAAGAAGAAGCTGAGTCCTCCTTGATTTATTCTTCTAGCAGGGTGAGTGCTTTCTGCAAAACACGGTTTTATCTTGGACGTGTGAAGTTTGTCTTGGACTGGCTGGATTTTGACATTGAACTACCTATTAAGACCTGGTAAGGTCCTTTTGACATAGGTTGAAGTTGGTCACTGAGTGACTGTTTTTGTGGGTGTTTAGGAGCATACAGTCCTCTGGGTTAGCCTGGTCAGGATGAGAATCCTGACCATGGACTGGAAGAATTTTGTTTTGTTGTATTACCAAGTGCCTTTACTTTTCAATTATAGCTTCCTGTTGAGTATTTAAGGCCTCGTTGGTAGCTCAAAAATTAACGTTCTCAGTTTTACTATTATGGGATGTGATGCTCCTTCTGGGCTATTCTTAGGGACTGGAATAATTCCCTCTACCACTTGTGTCAACTGTTGGTTGAGTCAGGAACTTGCTTGGTTAAAGTAGTACATCACCCTCAGGCATCTCCATGATCTCTATGGTCGGGAGAACATACAACTTATTGGAGTTTTATGACCCTTTTAGTGTGTGTGTGGGGTCCCATTGTTCCTTGGTCTTAGCTGACCATGGAGAGCAAGGGCTCAAATACTGGCTATCCTTTCACCTCTTGCATTTTCTGAGTTTTAGCCTCCACGTTTTGGTGGTTGAACACTCAGACGGACAGTTTCCTAAGTCTTAAATATAATGGGTTTTTGTTTAGCTTTTCATGTAACATTTAGACAAAGGTTGGAGAAAACCAAAAAGATTTTTGAATAAATCATGATTTTGTTAAATTTCAGTTTCTCAAGTAGTTAGAAGTTTGACAGATTAGCAAAAAGCTTTGAATAATTACCTTGATGAAACAAAACCTTCCAGTCAGTTCTTACAACTATTATCAAAATCAGATCCACAGCCCGAGAAGCCTCATTGCTTTAAGCAGAGGACTATATTGGACTTATCTGTCAGTGTACTCAATTACCACCTCAGGAATTTTGGTAATTTTCACAGTCTTGCAAATGCTGTCTTTACATCACCTTTTCCATGCATCTTCTACTACTTACCTGGTCCTTCTGTGACACCTGTGAAGTTTCTGAGTTTCCTCTTCCATTTTTGAAAAAATCCAGTCATTTAATCTCAGGACAAAAATATTTCTCCATTTGAAGTCATTTTTTTAGTTTAAAAGCATTTCTTTCTTTTAATCTTCCTTAATAAAATATGTATTTATACTTCTATCCTATCTTTCCTTCCCCCCTCTCCTTCTCACTGGATTCATTTTTACTTGATTTGTTTTTATTTATTTATGTTTCTGTATATGTATGTAATGTGTGGGTGGATGCCAGCAGAGGCCAGAGGAAGGCTTCAGATCCTCTAAAACTGGAGCTATGGGCACTTGTGAGCCATCTGACATGGGTCCTGGGAGCAAAACTCAGGTCGTCTGGAAGAACAGCATGCATTCTTAACTGCTATTTTCCCCCTTAATGTAATGAAATACTTTATACTAAATATCTACTAACGGACAACAAAACAACATGAAAAATTTACTAACTTACAAAAAGAGGATTGAATTCATATTACATTTATGAAATAATGTAACAAACTAAGGTTATCTGTTTATACATTCTTAAACTCCAAGACTCTTGTTTGTTGCCCATTTTTTTTTGTCACTTGGATATTTATTTATTGCACATGGCTTGTGTGTGGGCTTGGCCCAAGAGCTTCTCCTTTAGGGAATGATGGTATTGTCAGTACAAATATGTATCCTAAGCTAGCATCAATATTGTAGAGTAGATAACCTTTGAGCCTGAAATCATTTAGCATAATGCATTTGACCTTCAGGAATGGTGGTCCCTGCCTCCTGGTGTTCACACTCCTGTGAAATTAATCTCTTGGGTATTAGTGGAACCTAGAATTCTCTATCTCTGTCTTGAACTCCCTTCCTTTTTTATTCATGTGGTGGTAGTGGTAGTGGTGGTGGTGGTGGTGTTTTGTGTGTATCTACAAGCCACAGCACATGTGTAAAGGCCAGAGAAGAAGTCTGGGAGAATGTGCTCCTTTTTTGCACCTTTTTTGAATCAGGGGTCTCATAACGCCACCATAGTGGACTAAGGCTCTCAAAAACCATGAGCCAAAATAAAATATTTCTCCTTTACATTGTTTCTGTCACCTGTTGTGACATAGAGACAGGGAAGCAACTAATGGATTCTTAGCTCAACAGTAGATTGCTCAGTAAGAGATATTGACTCAATTTGTTTGACACATATTGAAATATACTCTCCCATCTAACAGCTTGAGCCACCATTAAGGAACCATGGCCATGGTCATCCATCTTTCCACCACAGATCCCACCCCTGCCTGGGACATTTCCCAAGAATTGGATACAGCTGTGCTCTCTGATGGAGATGAAGCAACCTGGAAATCTAGACTGTTTCCTCCACAGAGCAATGTCCAGTTATAATACATCAAACTCAGTGGGCTTATTTCAGAAGACACCTCATGCTTACTATGATTCAATTTACCACCTGGCTTTTAGTTTAAGATGCTTCAGCTCAGAGACTTGGGGTCTTCTCCAGGGTCACTAAAGTGGTGCATAATGCAGTGCCTTGGGCCAAATTGGAGGAGGTCATCAACTGCTGAGCTCTCTTGAAGCTTTCTTTCCCCACAGGACTTGCTTTCTAGCCTATCAACCTATGTGACTCCTCAAACATGCTGGGCTTTTTTCTCTCTCCCTTGTAGAGCTGGTGAGTCCATCTGTCTTCTGAGATCAGCTCCTGGTTCTTTTCAGGCCATCAAGTAAGGATGATTCTACTTTCTTAAGCCCCTACACTGCTCTGAATATACAGAGAGGATAGGCCTGGAGCACCTAAGCTGGGGCCAGAGCCCTTACACATGTCTTTTGTTACCATTATAGAATCGTTCATCATACTTGTAAGAATGGGGCAAGATGTGAAGCTTTGACACATCTACATATTGTACAACAGCTGGGAGACAGTGTAATTGGCATATTTATGACCTTCAAGATCCCTCATTTATTGTAGCAAAAACAGCCTCCAGGCACAGAGAGGGGAGACTGGCAGTGGGTGGCTAGTTGAAACACATAAACGATCTTTGAATGATGTAAAGATGGCACTAGGAACGTTGTCCACAGCCTATATAAGCTCAGGCCTGGATCCAATATCTGATTCTATCATTAACAAAGTCCTGAGACCCTTTGCTTCAGTTACCCCAAAGGCAAAAGGGACAATTGGTGACTTCATCTCTCTAAGCAGCTTATGCTTTCCTTGGGAACAGGGATTGTCCTTTGGCTAACCTTCCAGGTGTGGTCCAGCTTAATCTTGTTGCCTATCTGGAAATGACTACAATCAAGAGTTGTGAATTGTACAGAATGCTTGTCTTCCTAGGAAATCCAACAAGATTGCTGACTGTGTGGGTTAATCTTGATCGTCAACTACACAGCACCCAGAATCACCATGGAAGCACACCTTTGGGCTTGTCTGTGAGGGAGTTTCTAGACTGCTAATTGAGATGAAAGACCCAACCCAGTTGTGGGCTACTTCATCCCACAGGCTGGGGTCCTGGCCTGCATCGAAAAAAAGTGGTCTCAACACAGTGCTCATCTCTGTCTGCTTCCTGACTGCAGATGCAGCAGAACCAGGTGTCTCACACTCCTGCCCCATGCCTCCCTTGCTGTGATAGGTTCTACTCTGAGAAAGTGAGCCAAAGCAAACCTCTCCTTCCTTAAGTCACTTTCATCAGGTATCTCATTGTAGCAACAAGAAACGTAACTAATGCACCATCCATGGTGTATTATATTATAGGACTCTCTTGCACTAGGAGATCTTT
This sequence comes from Peromyscus leucopus, assembly GCF_004664715.2. NCBI lineage: Eukaryota > Metazoa > Chordata > Mammalia > Rodentia > Cricetidae > Peromyscus > Peromyscus leucopus. The sequence continues at coordinate 75,342,177 of NC_051076.1, read as the reverse complement.
GATAGCTCTGGAAACAGGTGTTATATGAAGAGAGGAGAGGGGACATAATCATCACCATGGAATAGGTCCATAGAAACACTTACCAAAAAGAATAAATGTTCTCTATAGTTTTAGCTGTATCACGAGTACCTGCTCATAGATTTCCTTGTATATGTAGCTACGAATAGACACATATTCTACAATGTCACCTACAGACATTAGGTGTGCCAAGATTCTCCTTGGAATGGTCCATTAACTACCATTTATGAACTGGTCTAAAGCCCAAGAACAAAGCATCCAAGGATGACCTTGGTTCAGATGTCATTAAATTATTCTGCACAGCATTTGGCTTCATTCTGTAGTCCCTGGTCTGATGGTGGGCTAATTATTACACAGTCAGAAGGCATGTCCTTTCCATATTCACAGGCTTCCTTCTCCTTGGTTGTCTGATCACTTCTGAATACTTTCTGAGCTAGTCTCTAATTTTTATTTGGCTTCTCTGAAATGTATGACTTCATTTTAATCAGGAATCACTCATGTTTATAAATCACCCCAGGAAGTGACTCTCAGACTGCTCAACCTAAAGAGCATTATTTCTGAGATGGGGGAAGGTAGAGATTAACACAGTGTCTGAATGGAGAGCCTGCTGAAGCTGAGCAGGTTTGGAGTTTCTCTTCATGACCCTTGCCATTTTGCACTTTCTATTCTCCCCTCTCCCTCCCTTGCTTGCTTGCTCCCTCCCTCTCTCTCTTTCTCATCATAGGTACATGTACTATAAATATACAGATTCAAGGAGGTTGAAGAAGTTGAGATCATGGTCTTACAATAAAGGTAAATGCTGAAGAGGTGAAGCTGAACACAGGTGTGTGTGGCTCATTCTGTCAGCTCGTCAGAGTCTAGAATCACCTAGGAGACTTGCCTCCATCCATGGCTTGGCTGTGAGGGTTTTCCAGACTGGGACAGCTGCAGGGGGAAGACCTGTCCTACTGGCAGGCAGCACCATCCTATGAGAAAGTGGGCAGAGTACCAGCATTCTTTGATTTCAGATTCCTGGCTGGGATAATGCAACCAGCTGCTTCAAGCACTTGCTAGCATGACTTCAATGCTGTGATGACCCGTGTCCTCCAATTGTGAGCTAAAATAGACCCTTACTTCCCCAAGTTGCTTTTGTTAGTTATATTGCCTTGACAATGAGAACAGTAACTAATAAACTAGACTTCTCAGCAGGTGCAAGAGCGTGTTACAAATTTGGCTCTGAACTTCCCTGCATCTGAAGTCTAGAAATACTCTCAAAAAAAACAAAAAAAAAAAAACCAAAAAAACACAACTTATTTAGAAAAATAAAATCCAGTAACTTAGAAGTTGAGAGCTTCCTCTTGCTTGTGTAGTAGGTAGATATGGCTAAAATTAATTTGAGCTTGGCTATACCCTGGGCTGAGCTCTGCTGGGTAGCCTTTGTGCGTTTGTGTGCCAGGGTAATGCAAGGTTGAGTGGTCTTGTCAGAGCTAAGGGAAAGGGAGAAGCTAATGTTCCAAGGGAAAGAGATGAGTTCCAATGCTGTGTGGTGGGCTGGTGTAGCTTAAACAGAGAGAGGTCCTTGGAGACCACCTGCCTGGTCCAAGACATTCTGAATATCTGGGCCAACTCAGAATAGGGCTCCTAGTTCACAAGGCCAAAGCCCAGATCACAGTTGCTGGTCTTGATGTGGGACATACTTTGGATCCCATGGGTCTTCCAGGTCTTCTCTGCCATGTATGTAACTGTTCTGAAGAAATGAGGAGGTTTTAATGGTACACCTTTTCCCCTCCCTTTGAATATGAGATTCTCGAAAAAATAAATCCTAGGGAATTAAAATTCCTCCAGGAGTCTCATCCTGGGAGAAGGAAAAGGCGTGGAACCTGGTGCTACAAAAGTCTCTCTCTCTCTCTCTCTCTCTCTCTCTGTGTGTGTGTGTGTGTGTTTATCCTCCAGAAAGAGACTTCATGGAATTCTGACAACTTGATGGACCACCTTTGTAGGAAAGCCTGGAGCCAAGACAACGACGGGTCAGCGATGGCCAGGACCACACTGGACCAGGACTGCTTAGCTATGTACACCATCTTGTCCTCCATTTAAACTTGAACATCCTGTCAGGACCCAGAGTAGGGACATGGGGAGGAGGGTCACCAGATCTCTTTGTTCTTCTTCCCTATATGGCTGCACTGAATAACCCCGCCTTTCTTCTTTTCAGTATCACTGTTGTCTCTGTTAGGCCCATGGAGGCTGGGTAGTTGAGCCTAATGTTCTAGGGATGCTCTGTAACATGCTTGGCCTGGCCTGAGGTGCCTGGGATGTGGACTGTGTGATTGGAGCCCATATCTCCATGCTATCTTGCTTTAACAGTTCTTGGAAAGGATCCTAGCAGGAGGCAGTCCCCTGGGCAGGTGTGATTGAACACAGGAACAGCCACTCTCAGAGACAGTATCAATGTGTCTGTATAGTCTTATCCTGAGTATATGAAGTATAAGTCTGGGGTCAACGTTACAGCTTGGAGACTGCTTTGGAAACTTTCAGCACTTGTGGAGGGAGTAAACTTAAAAAGGCTGTTGCCTTGAGGAGCGTGCATTCACGCAGCTTTGAACCAGGAAGGCTGACATGCCTTTTCCCCCTTCTCTAATTGAACTCCTCTACTGACAGTTTCTCCCTTGATCTGATCATTTGTCGTGGATTATTTTCAGTTTCTAGAACTAACGTCTTGAGATTGCAGCCCAGGTCCTGGCAGGGCAGATAAGCACCCCCTTCTAGTCTGAGGCAGGAAACCTTTGTAGCATGTGAATCAAGGGCTGTCCATAGCTATGAGTTTCCTGATTCCTGTGGTCTTTAGTTTTCAGTGGTAGCTGCTGGGGATGGATCAAAGCTTTTAAGAAACTTTTGGTTCATAGAGACCCCTCAAAGATAATTTCTCTGCAGGGATGATCAGGTGCTAAGATATGAAAATGTTTATTGGGCAGCCGTTGAGTGCTTCCTATCACACATTACCTGGGGGTCAGTTGGAGAACTCAATAGACTTCAGAACAGTTAGTTCCCCTTACTTCATTCTATGCTCCATGAGGGAATACATCACGTAGAGCATCTTTGGTGGCTGATGGTGTGAAATACTTTACCTGGCTTTATCTATAAAGGAATTTGTTGACTTATTTATGTGACAATTGTCAACTTGATGGGATTTACAGTTGTCATGGAAATATATCTCTGGGTATGTCCTTGGAGGTAAGTTTAATCTCATCCAGTCACAAGGTTAAGAACAGGGAGAGAAGAGAAAGGCAGTCAGGGGAAGAAGTGGAATTTGCATGCAGAATCCTGTGGTACAAGACAGGCTGGCAGAGCCAGGACTATCATCTTATTCAGGTTCACATGGTAAGGTGTGGCACTCATAGGGGCATTTCTTCCTATCGTTGTGTGGTGAGTTCGCTGAAGGCCTGGGTCACATTCATTTTTCTCCATGGCTCCAAGACTTAGCATAATGTAATACTGTGGAAGATAGTAGTTAAAGAATGTCTGAATAAAGAAATGTGGGTTATAATGGAAGCCTAGGATATGAGGAACCAAACGCTTTCTCATTGGATTTGAGGCCTGCTTCATAGGTGGTAGTTCTATGTCTTGAGAAATTCCAAATCTGTAGGGACAATTGTCTCAACCAGATCAACAGTCTGATAGCCAAAGCAAAGTTCACACGTATCTCTTTGGAATATCTTAATTCTTGTCAGGGTCGCTACACAGAGACTGAAGCACTGATGTGTTTACCAGATAGGAGGATACACTGTGGAAGCCGTAAAGTATGCACTGCGGGTTTCATACAGACGTTCAATGGGTGGTGTGAGACACCCTGAGTAATAGGGTCAGCCTTTAGGAAGTTCTAGACAGACATGGTTTTGTAAACCGGCACACAAGAGGCCTTGGTGGGTTTGAGCTGAGATGCCCACAGTGAGTGAGGGAGACAAGTCATTCAGACAGGAGTGGGCAGCAGCGTGGCACAGTGGAAAGTTACTCACACTATGCAGACACGGCATCTATGTGGAAAGTTTTATTATTAAAGGGGGAGGGGAGAGGGAAGAAGAAGAGGAAGAGAAAAGGAAAGAAAGGAAGAGAGGAAGTACACACTACCTCATAGCAAGAGAGAGAAAGGAAGAGAGGAAAGAAGAAAAGAAAGAAGGGGGAGAGGTTGTCTCTTAAAGAGGACTTTACATAAGATGAGTAAGATGAGTCAGGATGCTGGGTGGGTCCTCAAGGCGTGGGTCTGAATGCTAACACATGGGAACCCCTCAAGCTGCTCTGTGCCCTGGTCTAGGCTTGGCTACCGGTGCCTTTCTGCCTTTCTGCTTGTTCACGGTGTGTGTGATAGAGAATCTTGGTGGTCAACATAACCACAACTGGAATCAACTTTAATCCAAGTGGCTGGGAATACCTGTGAAACATTTTACTGACGAGCATTTGAGGTAAAAAGACCCACCTTAAATCGGGGCCACACCTTCTGGTGGCAGCCTACATAAAAGGATGTGGAAGAAGGAAGCTTTTGCTTTTTTTGCCTGCTTGCTCTCACTCTTGCTGGCAAGTTCATCTGTCCTGCTGTGGAGGTGTTCCTTCTCTGGTGGTAGAACCTATTTCTGAGAATGACCTCATAGGCTCATATCTTTAAATATTTGGTCCCTAGAGTTAGTATTCTGACCTACCCCTTAGGGCCACCTTGTATACTGATGTAGAAGCCGCTTCTTAAAGAAAAACTTTTCTCTCTCTCCCTCTACTCCCACAAAGTGTGCACCCCTCAATCCCCTCTCTCTTTCCCTCTCTCTTTCTCTTTTTTTCCCTATCTTCTCTTCATCTCTCTATTATAATAAACCATTTCCATGGAGATGTTGCATCTGGGTTGTGAATGTTCACCTGCTACCCCCGCCACCATGCCTTCATATATTGGGTGGCCCACCAGCTTGTTGCTGCATCTGCCAAGAATGTCAGCATGGCTCTCTGCAGGAGTGGGATACCCTGTCCTCGCCACCCAGGGGTTTCCCACACATTCATAATTCATAACGCCTAGTTGGTGGAACTGTTTGGGAAGGATTAGGAGCCGTGGCCTTGTTGGAGGAGGTGTGTCACTGGAGGTGGGCTGTGAGGTCTCAAAAGACCTACATCATTCCTAGTTAGCTCCGTCTGCCTCCAACTTGCAAATCAAGATGTAAACTCTCAGCTGTTCCTGCCACCAACTCTTTGCTCTGTTATCACGGACTCTAACCCTCTGAAACCATAAATTCCAAATTAAATACTTTCTTCTGTTTGATGCTTTGGTCATAGCGTTTTATCACTGCAATAGAAAGAAGTGGGATTGACTTCCTTACATCTGTCCCCTAGGTCTCCAAATGGTCAACAAAGGGCACTCCATCCACACAGCAGCTTGTCATGACCCAATTGTCACCTGTCACTTATTTAGATTTTCAAAGGTCTTGGGTGTGAGACTTAAAGGAGGCAAGGGTTTTTTTAGAAGGTTTATTAACTTCATGGACAGAGAGACAGGCAGGCAGGCAGACAAACTAGCCTGGTGGGGCCCCTGAGGAGAGTTCAGATCCCAGGGCCAGAAACAGACGGCATATGTTAGGGCCTCTGAAGAGGATCAGAGCCACATGGCACAGTTGTGGTTCTCTTCTTACAGACTTCTGAGGAAGGTTCCAGAAGGGGCTTGTCAGGCTAACTGATTCCTCAGCAGGTAGTAAGGAGGGGTGGGAAGCAGGAATTGTGACCACCAGCACCCTTTGATGTGTGTGAGCCTATACATTTATAAACTCACTTCCCCAAACAAGAATCCCAGCCATCAGGAAGCCTGTTAGCCAGAGATCCAGGGACAGTGCTCTCAGTAGGGGGCCTGTCAGTCTTATGAAAGGGGCTGCAGATACGGGACTGGGCACAGTGCAGTCTGGGTTCCACCAGGTTTCCCTCACAGGAAGCCACAGCTGAAACCCGAGGTTGTCAGGGTGGGATGGGGTAGGGTAGGGAGTTGGGGTGCTGAGGGTGGAGTTCTCTGCTCTGGAAGCCTGTCTGTGCCTCAAGAGGAGTTCGCCTAGGCCTCCTAGTACCCGTGGCTACATGTTTACCAGCCTCCTGGTGGGGATGCTCCTGGGGACACACTGAGGACTCTGGCAGATGTCTCCAGCTGGCTTCTTTCCAGTGCAGCTCTTTGGGCCTCTGCAGAACTTAGCTCCTGAGCTGCAGGAGGGAGAGAGGCAGGTGTGGCTTCCTGCAATGCCATTTGGGCTGATGCCACTCCCTGGGGAGCACGGACACTGAGGACAGCTCTGCAGCCTGGGGATGTCAGTGACACAGTCCTGCATTTTTCTCTTTCTTATGGATTCCAAATGAATTTTCAGGTCACATTCTCTAACTATCCTGGTGGGAGCAAAGAGATTCTAAGGGGAGACATTTGTGCTCCTTTCTTTAGCTATCACACTTTTGAGGTAGGGAACCCCAAGAAATTGGTGTTTTTTTCAGGAATCAAGCTGAAGGAAACTAAAAGCTGAAGCCCTAGTACCAGCCAAAGAGGGAGCTTGTCTCCAAGGAAGAGATTTCAAATAGTTCTGACAGCCTGTCAGAGCACCTTGCAGGAGAGACAGGAGCTGAGATAATGATGGGCCAGTGATGGGCAGGACCACACCTTGACCAGGACTGCTTAATGATGCACAGTTCTCACCGTGGTGTGACTGGGGGAGCATTAGACCTCTTAATTGCTTCCTTTCCCTGTAGGGAAAATGAAGTAAATCTCCTTTTTCTGCTTTTCACCATTCCTTGCCTAGTTAATTGGCCTGTTAGTGCTTCCAGGACCTTTTAGGGCTGATAGGGCCCAGCCTTTGACTCCAACAACTCAATGACATAAGCACATGGTTTGGGTTCAATAGCACCTATCAACAAGGCAGGTTCCTGTATTAGTCTGTTTTTTTATAACTATATATATATATAACCCTAGGTAGGTTAATTTTTTTTCTATTTTAAGGAAAGGTGATTAAGCTCACTGCTTTTTGAGGTTCAAAAGTACAGTGTCAGTATTTGTAGTTGGTTTTTCTTTTAATTCTTTGGGGGCCTGCCACCCAGCTCCCAAATAAATACATGGAGAATTATTCTTACTTATGAGTGCCTGGCCTTAGCTTGTTTCTAACCAGCTTTTCTAACTTAAATTATCCTGTTTCTCTTTAACTACATTTTGCCTCTGACCTTTTTACCTTTCTTTACTCTATATATCTTTCTTTCCTTCTTATTTCATGGCTGGCTGGGTGGCTGGGTGGCTGGGTGGCTGGGTGGCTGGGTGGCTGGCTGGCTGGCTGGCTGGCTGGCTGTGTGGCTGTGTGGCTGTGTGGCTGGGTGGCTATCTGGCTGGGTGGCTGTCTGTCTGGGTGGCTGTCTGTCTGGGTGGCTGTCTGTCTGGGTGGCTGGGTGGCTGGGTGGCTGGGTGGCTGGTTGGCTGGGTGGCTGGCTGGCTGGCTGGCTGGGTGGCTGGCTGGCTGGGTGGCTGGCTGGCTGGGTGGCTGGCTGGCCAGCTGGCCTCTGGCGTCTTACTTTCCTCCTTTTCTCACTCCAGATTTCTCCTCCTGTTTATTCTCTCTGCCTGTCAGCCCCTCCTATCCCTCTCCTGCCTAGCTATTGGCCATTCAGCTCTTTATTAGACCAATCATGTGTTTTAGGTCGGCAAAGTAACACAGCTTTTCAGAGTTAAACAAATGCAACATAAAATAATGCAGCACTTCTTTGCCTCAATCTCCCTGAGTAAGCTAGGCTGGCTGGACAGCCAGTCCTAGGGAATCCACCCATGTCCACCTCCTCAGCACTGGGATTACCAGCATGCACCACCACACCAGACTCTTTTCCCTGGCTGCTGGGGAGTGAACTCAAGTAGGTATGCTTATGTGGCAATGACTTTATGAGCTAAGGAACCTCCACAGCTCCAGAGAATAATTTTATTCATGATGTCATCATTACAAGCAACACAAAATACACATTAATAAATAATACAATAAGTACTTTTTAATAAGTGAACTTTTGAAAGGGCACTAGAGGTCATTTATATTAGCAGGGGTTCTAAACTTATCTGATTATTGGACTAATTTGGCTTTTATTTATTTGTGTGTGTAAAGTGTATATTTTCCCTTAGGACAAGGAAAAATATATTTGGGTAAAAACATGATGGTCAGGGAATGAACTAACTTAAGGAAATACAAAGCAAAGTCTCCCCTGTGCGAACATAAATTGTTTCTTCTTTCTTTCAGCATGAGAAGCTTTGTCAAACAAGCATGTAGTTCTGGAACAGTGCTTTCCAAAAGAGAGTAACCAGAGCTTTTGGTGCAAAGAGGATGATGGGCACTGGTAGGGTGCACATGCAAGCTCTGCAGGGGCTGGATCTCCCCATCTACCTGCCACCTGCCAGGGCAGCATGAAAACACAAACAAACATCTGGAGCAAGAGCCACTGACCCAGCTGGGGTTTTGTTATGTGTTTGTTATGAAGACATGAACAAGTATTCTATTAATGCCAGACAGGGAACCACAGTAAAGATACCACCAAAATCCAACCTGGGGAACCAATGAATTTATTGGGATTATTTACTGGAGCAGGAATGACTATTTATAGGAGCAGGAATGACTCAAAAGTAGCCGAGCCACTGAGATCTCAGTCTAGCCTGGGTGATAGCTCATGAAGCTGGAAACCTGGAGCCCTCTGCATGACTCAAACAGGTCAGAGGGCCTTCTAAGGGCTCCACTGATTCTTCAAGGCAGCTTTGCCGGTCTGTATCCTTAGCTGTCTTTACTGCTTATATTAGTTGGGAGGGGTTCTTATACATCTGATCAGGTTCAGAGACTTCCTGAGACTTCTGAGTTGTTTGCTTCCTGAGTTATTTTCTGAGTCTTCCCCCTCCTTCTCATTATCCCCCCACCCTGGAGCTGAGGACCAAACCCAGGGCCTTGTGCTTGCTAGGCAAGCACTCTGCCACTGAGCTAAATCCCACCCCCCATTTCTTGAGTCTTAACAAGTCTTTTCTTAGAATCTCCCTACATCTTACTAAGCTTAAGAGTAGATTGCTACATGACGGTTTTGCTCCATGATCTGCTACAGGTGAGGTCTTCTAACTTGAAGACTCAGAGTCTCTTCACACAGCTGTCTTTTGTTCACACCATCACCCCTTATTTGGCATCAAGGTATGGTTCTGAGTTGAGCTGCTGGTTAGGCCTTATTTGACCTAAGGATATAAATATATTCACTGCCATCTGCTTCAAAGATTTGTGGAAATACCCCAAAAAAGTAATGTAACTGAATGGAGAGAGGAGGAGAGGATGAAACATGTTGCTGGAGAGATTCTAATTAAGAATGGCCACACCATTGCCTCAGCAGCACACAATGCGAAGAGCACACAGGGAAAGATTCAGGGAAGGAGGCTCTGGGCAAGGTCTGTTCTCCTGCCTACTGTTGGTGCACCAGATGGTGGATAGTCACAGAGCTGGAGGAAGTGAATATCTGTCACAGCTCACTTAAGGCAGCCCCTGGGGTGGTTTTATTATTTGTGGAGTCATGGAATCAAATTCTACTATGCCATGGTGTGTTGTTACATAATTCTTATCTCCTCCCAAACACAGTGTGGGTATACTCCATATGGCTATCTCAGGGAGATTTGTCATGACTTGGTTCTGTATTTATTTCTGGAGTAACTAGCTTTTGGCAACTCAGCCTGGGAATTCATTTGATGCACCAAGGAGAGGTGTGAGGAAGCATTGACTACATGCCCTGTTTCCTTATAGGTTCTCCTTCTGGAGATGCAAGCTCGTGGGAGGGACTTACCTGTTCACTTCATATGGACCAGCCTTGGTGTGTGGAAGCAGACCAGTGCTGTTTATTATACTGGGTAATTAGAGTGTTCACCTGCATTTTATAGGGCTTTTGGTTTATAGAATATCTTCCTCTCTCTCTTTTATGTGTGCACTTAAGCGCGCACGCGTGCGTGCGTGCGTGCGTGCGTGCGTGCGTGTGTGTGTGTGTGTGTGTGTGTGTGTAAGATCACCTTACTTTTTGTAATGGGGTCTCTTAGTGGGCTGGACTTTGCTGATGTGGCTAGGGTAGCTGGTCAGTGGGCCCATGAGTATGCTTGTATCTGCTTCCCCAGTGCTTACACTATAGACATGTACCACAATGTACAGCTCAATAATTATTTATTTGTGTGTTTGTGTGTGTTATGTGTATATATATATATATATCTGTGTGAGTTTATGTGTATTACACATGTGTCTGAATCCACAGAAGCCTGAATAGGATGTCAGATCTCCTAGAGCTAGATTAACAGGTGGTTGTGAACTGCTGTAAAGGTGTTAGGAACTGGACTCTGGTCCCCTGCATCACCACTTAGTGTTCTTACTTGCTGACCTATCTCAGCAGCCCAATGCCCAGATTTTTCAAGTTCTGAGAACTGAACTCAAGTCCTCATTCTTATATGAAAAGCAATTTACTAAGCTGTCTCCCAAGACCCAGAAGCACCCCTTTAAACAGAAACCCCTTTACTGGAGACTCACTCATGATGCTGTGAACAGGCAGAGAGAATGTGGGCCAGATTTCCAAATAAGAATTGCTGAACTTCAAGATAATTGAGGAGGAAAAGTAATTAGAAATAATGGGGCTCTCTACCACTGTGCTAATGAGCTTATTTTGGGATATATTTTATACAACTGAGTTTTGAAAATAACTAGCTTGTGCTAACAAAAATGTACTGCCCAATCTCCCTAAATCCAAACTTTCAGAAGGAAGCATGGTGAAACATCCACGGCTTCTTCTCCAGCCCTTTGCCCCAGAGCTTTCCACAATTACACACTTACTGTTTATATGTCAAGAAACTTCTCATGCAAATGAGAGAATCTGTGTCAGTTATTGAAAACAATCACAAGTAAGTGGCTGGAGGGACAGCTCAGGGTTAGGACCTGTGCTTAGCATGTGAAAGATCCTAAAATCGCCAGTTGGTGGTAGCATGCATACGCTTTTAATCTCAGCACTTGGGAGGCAGAGGCAGGTGGATCTCTGTGAGTTCAAGGCCAGCCTGGTCTATGAAGCGAGTTCCAGGAAAGAGTCTAAAGCTACAGAGAGAAACCCTGTCTCAAAAAAACCAAAAACCAAAAACCAAAACAAAACAAAAAAATCCTGGAATCAATCCTATGCCCCTTGCTCCAAATCACTCTGAAGATCCTTCTGTGACTTGCTTTTACACTAGGCATTCTACTATAAGGATCTTCCTGAACCTGCATAAAAACTAGCAGTGTTCTCTATGATGACCACTGACCTTCCACTGTGTGGATGAACAATGGTTTTTCTACCTTATTTTCTGATGAGTAGGGTGTGTGCTGCATCTTGGCTTTTACTATTCCAAAGAATGCTGCAAACACTATTTTCACAAAACATATTTGTGCATATGTACAGTTACAGCTGTTGGATAAATTCATCCTCATTGGTACAATGCAAGCTTGTATCTGTTGTAGAGCTATCACCTCCCAATGGAAACATCCCATCCTGAAGGGAAGAGAGGAGCTCCTAAGATTCACAAAGCAAACAACTCACAAGTCTCAGGAAGGTCTTGAAACCTACAAGATTCAAAAGGCCCCTCTGCAAGGCCATAGCTGTAATAACTTCTGGGAAGAAGAGTCTCTGTGACTGGCTGAGTTGCTTGAAAGCCATGCAAGGAGCTCCAGGGAAAGAGCTTTCATGAGTTGCCACCGGTGCTATGATAGGATTTTTAGTCATGCAGCTGCCTTGAGTAACCCACAATTCTATGAGGAATCCCTTATTGGGGATGCTTACAACATTCCAAGTAAACTCATGAGTTTCTTTAGTGAGACTTGGATCAATGGTTTTTCTTTTTGGTCAGTTGTTGGTGCCCTGTCTAGAGTGAATAGACATTTATTCATGTCTCCCAGGAGAAGTCACACAGTGGTTTTTCTAGCTGTCCAGGAATGAGAATAACAGCTTCTTTTTTTTTATACTTAGTAAATATTTTAATTAATACTATAACTTTCACAGTAGATTACAACTTGTTACAGAATTGATTACATTTTATCCTTAAATCAAAATTAACTTGCATATTTTCCTTTTATATTATTTTTTCTTAATTTTTTAAAATATTTTTATTTTATAATTAAGTTAATTTCACATATCAGCCATGGATCCCCATGTCTTACCTGCTCCAAAACCCCCAGCCTTCCCCCTCCAGTTTACCCCCCATTCCCACCTCCTCCAAGACAAGGTCTCCCCTGGGGAGTCAATTCAGTCTGGTAGACTCAAACAAGGCAGGTCCAGTCCCCTCCTCCCTACACCAAGGCTGAGCAAAGTGTCCCAGCATAGGCTCCAGGCTCCAAAAAGGCAGCCCATACACCAAGGACAGGTCCTGGCTCCACTGCCTGGGGGCCTCCCAAACAGTTCAAGCTAATCAATGAATAACAGCTTCTTTCTGCATCCTTCTGATGCTTGCAAACTTCACAGGAGAAAAATATTGTTTTCATCTGTACAGTTGCTCAGAGATATTAATTGAGCACCTGTGATGTGCCACACACTGTGTGTTAGCTTCTGGGAACAGAAGGGAGAAGGAAACGAAAGTAAATGACAAATGGGAACACTCTTTCCCAAGGGAGCTTATGGTGCAGATGGGGGAGACAAACGTGAATTAAATATTCACATAAGGAAGTGTAAAATCACAACCTTTGTGAGTTCTGTAAAGCTTGATAGTCGGTGAGCAGCTGAGATGGAGCCAATCAAGGATGGGCTGGAGCCAGGACATGCTCCCTGTGGAGACGGAGAGTTGGCTCTGTCTGAAGTGGAAAGTGGATAATCACTAGCCAAGGAGGAAAGGCAAAGAGAAAAGAGGGAGCTGCACAGGGAGAGTGAACCTACTACGTGCAGAGGTCCTGTCCAAGAGAGGTCCAGTCAGCACAGTAAGGTTCAGGGCCAGACTACAGGGACACACCAGGGTTTCAAAATTAAAGAGGGATAGGAAACCTTCCCAAAGGTTGTGTGTGTTTGTATGAGTGTGTGTGTGTGTGTGTGTGTGTGTGTGTGTGTGTGTGTGTGTACATCAGAGGATAACTTTAAGGTCTCTCATTAAAGAATTTCACCAAGTAAATCAGACTGGTTGGCTAGTCAGGGAGCTCCAGAGGTCTGTGTCCTCTAACCATCTCACGATCACTGGAATTACATGTGTGTGCCACTGCCTGGCTTTTCACAAAGGTTTTGGTGGCCAACTTGTGCCTTTGTGCTTGTGAGGCAAGTCCTTTACCAACTGGTCCATCTGCTCAGCACCTTTGCAGAGGTTTATGTAGGAAGGGACACAATCATGTTTGCTTTGGGGAGGAGACGATAGCAGACCTGTCCTCACCCTAGGACTGCTCAAAGTAGTTCATTGTGGGTACTCCTCTGCCATAAGCTTTTAGGATGACTCTGCCATATGCCCTAACAGAAAGAATATGTCTAAGATCCTAGACGTTGGAAAGGGTGGATGATCCTTCCTGTTCTCTCTTATCTGTCCCCTAAATCAGGAAAGGGGGATGGGGATATAATTTAGTTTGTATAGTGCTTGCCTGGCATACACCAGGCCCTGGGGTTGATCCCCTGAGTAAACTGGGAGTGTTGGTACACAAGTGCAATCTCTGCACTCAGAAGGTAGAGGCAGGAGGATCCGATGTTCAAAGTCATCCTCAGCTTCATAGTGAATTGGAGGCCAGCCTGGCATGCATTAGACCTTACATGGAAATAAAATAAATAGAACAAAAAAGTACACTCCTTCCAACAAAGACAAGAAAATCTGATATTGCCCACATTGCCAGTGGTAGCAGAATTTCAAATGTAGAACAAATGATGAAATGCCATCATGGCCCTCCCTACCTCATAGGCAGGTGCTGGTTTAGCCCAGACAGGCAGAGTCCCCATTCTTGTCTTCCTCAGAAGCCCGAGTGTTCACTAGAGTCAGGGACAGACAAGCTCAAGTCTGTTCCTCTCTCCCTCTGCGACCCCTGGTTTTCACCTTTCAGAACTGGCTTCTTCCTCTGGGCCACATGATGCAATGCCTCCTTTGAGACCCATTTTGAGAAGAAAGAACACTCAACAGCACGTGATACAAGAGGGTTGTAAGTGGTAACCTTGTTCTTTACCACATCACACATTTATTTCATAAAACGGATTGTCCTCCTGACACCTAGTCCTCTCTGCAACCAGTGAATGTGGATTTAAATACAGGTGCTGACAGATCAGGGCTACTGCGACCCCTCCAGCTATTTGTTTGGTCAGCTCAGTCAGGGGAAGCACATGCTATTCAAGCATTAGGACCTGGGTTCGATCCCCATGACCCATGTAAAAAAGCAAGTCATGGTGGCATGTGCTTGTAATCCTGGTGCTGGTCAGGCAGAGATGGGCTCATCCCTGGACCTTCCTGGCCAGCCTGGTTGGTGAGCTCCATATCCCAGTGAAAGAATCTGTCTTAATAAACAAGGTGGGCAACTCTGGAGAAATGATACTTGAGGTTAACATCTGGATTCCACGTGTGTGAACATACATGTGCATGCTCATCTATACTTTTGTACACCTGCCCCCTTACACACAGTAGAGGGAGATATCTCACACAGGAAAAGCAAGCCATGAGGTATCATGTTCCAAATGACATGAGTTTTGCCCCCATGAACTTCACCATGAAACCCCCTCATCTACTGCCTAGGGATATGCTGGACATGTGCTTTGGTGGTCTGCCCTTAGCCTCCTGGGGGCAGGAGGCTCAGTTAGCATGCAGAATCACATCCGCCCACACATCTGCAATGAACTTTTATATACTTCCTCATTTTGTGAGCTTAATTAGCTAAGCCTGAGCCAGTGGGCTGGAGTAGATGGAAATGCCTTTAGAATAAAAATATCAGCTACTCCGAAAGCTTTTTGGAAATGTCAAGCAATAGCCAACTAACAAAATAAAACCCAAAGCTGAAGGTCCCCTGCTGTCCTTTTTTCCTCAAAAAAGAAAGGATTGATAAACAAATAAGTTCACGAATTAAATAGGAAGACAGAAAAAGAAACCCAGACCTGGGTTTGAAATGGATCCTTCTCCACCAATACCTTCCTAGGTGTTGGCCAAGTTCTCTGAGAAGCCACCAGTCTTTGCAAATATCAAGCCTTTAGGAGTCTACGGTAACATTTCTTTATCGGAGGAGGTCAGCAGGTGTCCAGGTCAGGGGAAGATAATGTCTGTGGGACAGGAATACAGAAATAGAGCTGTCCTCTCTCAGATGTGTGCACTTGGCTCTTCACTGTGTGATCAAATATTGAGTGATGGATGCACAGCTGAGTGGTGATGGTCACGGTCCTGGCAAAGTAGAGAGTATTAGTTACTGTCTTGTTGCTATGACTAAAGACCTGGCAAGGGCAACTTAAGGAAGGAAGGGTTTATTTGGCTTACACTTTAGGGTATAGCCTATCATGGTAGGGATGGCATGGTGGTGGGAGCTGGCCACACGGCATCTACTGTCAAGGAGCATGGAGAGATGGATGCTGATACTCAGCTCATTTCCTTCTTTTACACAGTTTAGGAGAGCAGGGGAGAGATGAGCCTGGAGGATGCAGGCCTACAAGGTAGCTCAGCACCAAGGGAAGTGCTGGCCTGCAATGGACCTTCTGGAGTATCCAGAGGAAGGATGTCAGGTCTCTAGGCCTAGATCAGCTGCTGCATGTGGGCCTGCCCAAAAAGCCTGTGGCCTTATATAAGGGGTCTCATCTGCTGAAGGGGGCCTTGAAGGGCTGAGGGCTGGTTGCTCTGGTTACAGTTTCTCACTCCTGGACACACAAGTGCTCACTGAAGAGGGTGTCTGCACAGTAGTCCTCCATCTAGCCAAGACCTACTATAGCTTTAATGTGCTTTCTCTCTTACCAAACTCATCTTCTCATCTTAAAGTTTAATCCACATAATGGGATATTAGGAACTTTAAGAGATAATTAAGGCTTTCCCTCAATGAATGGATTAATCTGTTCATTCAATTAATAGATTAATGAGTTTGCTTGAAAATAGGTCTGCTATAAAAACAAGTATGGGGCCCAGGAAGATGGCCCAGAGGGTAAAGGCACTTGCTGCCAAGCCTGACAGCCTCAGTTTGACCCCTGGCACTCATATGATAGGACTAAACCAGTGCTGGCCAGTTTCCCATTGTCATTTGGCCTTCATGTGTAACTTTTTTTTAAGCCAGTATGGAAGTTGGAGAGATAGGTCAGTTTGTAGAGTGCTTGCCTTGTAAGGAGAAAGACCTAAGTTTGATTCTGTGAACCAAATTATAGAAGTAAAATTTCACAAATTTTATACAAATTTAATCCCAGCACTGAAGAGGCAGAGACAGGGTTCCTGAGACTTGCTGGTCAGCAAACCTTGCCTACTTGCTGAGTTCCAAGAAGGTGAGAGAGCCTGCCTCAAAAATCAAGGTGGATGGCTCCTGAGGAGAAACACCTGAGGTTGTGCTCGGGCCTCCACATGTACATGTACACATGTGTGTGCACATCCCCTGAACATATACACACACAGAGAGACAGAGACAGAGAGAGACAGACAGAGAGAGACATATACACACACAGAAAGAGAGAGAGAGACAGACAGACGGACAGACAGACACAGAGAGAGACTTTGATGGGACATTTTAGGGGTGGCTAAGGCAAGGACTGTGAATGCATTTGACTGGAAGGACTAGATGAATGGTAGATAACAAGGATACCCAGCAAGAGGTGACAGGGTGGTGCAGTGGGAGGTAGAGCTGGAGGATGGTGCGGGGGACTAAAGACAAGTTGATGGATCAGTTGATGCAGTGAGAGGTCCTGCAGAGGAAGCTGTGAGACTTGGGAGGCCTGGGTTAGGCTGAGGCAGTGTGTGTCCTGCAGCACCAGTTCCCCACATGGCGTGAGTCTGTCCATGTTCCCCCTTTCTCCATTGTGCATTGTGCCTCCTGTCCCCTGCCTGATGCTAGAGCCCGTCACTGAGAAGACAGATAACCAAGTCACACTCGCGTTGCAGATAAGTGACGGGTGATTTATCCAGATAATGCACCAACAGGGGTGGGACCTCAGGCACAGGCTGGGGGAGTTACCTCAAAATGGGGAACGAAAATATGGAAGCCAGTGACATCCCCACAACAGGTCTTCGGGTTCTTTTTTGCAAGTAAAAATTTACATTTTCTCTCTGTGTTTTCTTCTGTTCTGTATGGAAATTCAAATCAGATAAGCACCAAAGAAATGAGACTCTAAAGTCAATTTCATGGAAATTTTGTAATGACTGAGCTATGAAAAGAGAAGATGAGTGTTTTCAGTGTTTCAGAATGTGGTTTTCAGCCTCCGAAGTGACTGGAATGACAGACTCTGATTATGTGTGTCCATGTATGTGCATGTGAACACGTGTGTATGTGTGTGTGTGTGTGTGTAGGAGAGAAGATGACATGATTATCTTCTTTAATTGTTTCTCAATGATACTGTTTTTTGCAACAGGATCTCTCATTGAACTGGAGCTCATCAGTTTGGCTAGACTGGCCAATGAGTCCTAGGGATTGGCCTGCCTCTGCCTTCCCAATGCTGAGACTTTAGCGTATACTGCCTCTTTCTCCTCAACCTCCTCCCCACTCCCTTCTCATGGGTGCTGGGGATTTGAACTGAGGCCCTCATGTTTGTATGACAAGCACTTTATGTACTGAACCTTCTTCCCATCCCATTATCTCTAACTTTTACTCTCCTGATCTCAGGCAGATCTCAGGTGGTGAGGAGCTAAGGAACTGCTTTGGGATTAAAGGGCTTGTTGCACAGACATGGAGACCCGAGTTTCATCTGCAACACTCATGGAAAAAAGCCAGCAAGGTGCTCACATCTGTGATCCCAGCATTGGGGAGGTGGAGATAGTGACCCAGGGCTCACTGGCCAGTCGAGTTAGTTCATGGGTGTCAGGTTCAGGAGGGGACTCTGACTCCAAACATAAGGTAGAGAGTGACAGAGGAAGATGTTAACCCCTGGCTGCTACATGCTCAGACACGTACTCCTCTATACATACACATGCCAAAAGTGGCCCTGGTGCTTCCTGCTAACTTAAGAACATGGGACAATCCTTCTCCATCAAAGGCATTTTAATTATAAGCACTGCAGTAGTACAGAGGCTTGGGAATATGCTGGATCTTCCTGTGAAGGATAAATGGCAGAGCTTGGCCAGCTGCCAGGGTCAGCCATGTGCTTAATCCCAGGTCTTGGCACACCGGCAAGGCGCGTGGCTTCGTGTGGCTTGGTATGGCCCTTGGCTGTGCCTCACAGCCAACCAGGCTGAGCAGCTGCAGCACAGAAACCTTTAGTGAAAGAGCAGCTGGCAGGAACGAGGGGGACTCAGCCCATAAACTTTTATTTAAGAGAGATGGAAGACTGCTCAGCAGAGTGCTTTGAAGCCCAGAAACCTGCATGTACCTGCGTGAGTGGGGATGGAATGCCAGCTCCCACCAGCACATCCTTTTCAGAGTGTTCACTGTTCCCTGCCTTGCACTGGGTGGTGGCTTTGGAGGTACTGTCCATAAAAAGTCCTCATTGAATCAGCAAGTGTCGTTGACATGGGAGGACACTGAATCTCAGAGGTCATGGGATATCTCAGAGGTCATGGGACTTTATCCACGTGAGCTGAGGGTGCCACCCTCTGTCTTGCGTCTGTGTATAGTCTCATTCTCATTACTGATTTTTTTTTTTGAGACAGGATCTCTTGCAGCCCAGGCTGGCCCTAAACTTGCTACATCGCTGAGGACAACCTTGAACTACTTATCCTTCTGCCTCTGTCTCCCAAGGACTGGAATCACAGGTGTATATCCTTGAACCTTGTTTTTAGAGTCTGGGGCTTCAACCTGGGGCTGCTTGCATGGTAGGCTAGCACTCTGTAAACTGAGCCGCATCTCCAGCACCCATCTGCCTCATTTTGATCAAACCCAGTTCAAGTGGACTGAAGAGGTCCTCTGTAGACAGTTTTTAGCACGAAGAGGGTTAGTTGTCAGAGTGGCACTGATGGGCTTTCTCAAAGAAATGACATGAAAACAGCGGGTGACATTCAGAAACCAAAAAGAGCAGCTTGCCTTCCCAAAGCCCCAGGAGCCTTCACCAGGAAAACATGAATGATAGATATAGCTCCTTGTTGGAGACAAGCTCCCACAGTTGATCAGTCTACCACATTCTCCTGGAAGCAAGCGTCAGGAAAGAGGGCTGTTTAGTCTTGTTTATTCTCCTCACCATTCACCTGGAGGTTACAAATGGAAGATGGGGAGAGGTGGGCGTCTTCTTTCATCTGATGTTGTCCTGGTTGGGTGACACTGTTTAACAAGGAGGTTTGACGGATCATTTGGGGGGTAGGCCCAGGTAGTAAAAATGACTGTGATCCACAGCATGGGTTCTGCTTGAGTGACCACAATGGGCAAGTGTGAGGCAGGAGTGGGGAAGAGGATTCTTCCTTTGAACAACACAGAAGGGAGGAGTTAGTAAATGAAAAAAGAGCCAGGGAGGCTAGGTTTCCCAGCGGAGTAGACCAGGAACCCCTTGTAGGAAGGACTGGCTAAGAGGCACTTTGTATGTAGGGCATGTGTACACATGTGTGCACATGCGTGTGGAGGCAGAGGATATCCATAGAACATGTTTGTTACTCAGGTGATTTTTTTTTTTTTTAGGTAGGGTCTTTCACTAGCCTGGGACTCACCAAGATGGCTAGACTGATTGGCCGGTGAACACATGGGTTCTATTTCTGTCATCACAGCTGTGTACCTGGCTTTTTAACAGGTGCATTCTGGGAGTGAACTTTACTTTGTGAATAGGTCCTCTTACTGAATGAGTCGTCTCCTCA